>NC_132781.1:84187281-84488739 GCF_048418805.1 Vulpes vulpes
TTCTTAACATCACAGGAGAATCTCCTCACCCCAAAAATAAGCGTTCAAGCTTCTCTTGCACACTCATTAGTGATTTGTCTAACAACTTCTTGAACATAAATGTAAAGTAGAACTTTAGTTGAGAAGGTGTAGAGAACAGGTAGTTTCAAGCGTAAGGGTATTGTAATGGAAGTGGAGTAAGTCATATTCGATGGTTCCACATGGTAGAACTAAAGCCAAAGACAGCATAAAGATTTCAGTTGGCCTTAGAGAAAGTTTTTAGAGTTGTTGAAACTTGACTGGGTATATTTGGTGGATGGATAATTAACGAGAAAGAAGTTAAAATTTGGCAGGTGTTCTATAATGAGAATTAAATGTCACACGGTTGGACTGGAACAATGGTTGTCAAGTGGAGAGAAGGGGCTTAAGAAAAAAATAGTGTATGTATGATTCAGAAAATGCTTATTGGGGTCATTCTGATATTCCTAATTTCCTCTTTTTCTGAGCAGCTGTGAACCACCATGATTGATCTTAGAATTTTCTATTTCTCTTAGAATTATTTTATTCTCTGAGTTAAAGTAGTACATTGCATAAATTTAAAAACTATTTGTTTCACTTTTTCCTCATATTTGGTCCAGATTCAACATTTTAGCAGTAATATTTGAGATTTTTTGAGGGGGGGGGATAAAAGCTCTTCTCAAACCCTGAAATCACTTCTCAAATATAACTTTTCTAAGTCAATAGTGCTCAATTTTACCCACTCCCAAGTCTTCATCTTCTCAATACCAAGTCCTAATTTTTCTGGTGTATTCATATGGAAAGCTTACTAATAGGCATAATTATAATTTTAAGAAGAGTCTTCAATTTTTAAAATTCTTTATTAGCCCAATTAAATTTTATTTTCCTTTTGGTACAGAAAACAGAAAATTTAAATTTAGGTCACATAAAGTGACTTCATCATAAGCTATCTAATTTGATATTTCTCCAGGTGACCAAAGCAAGTACTTAGAGAATCATCATTTTTGGGACAAATGTTTAATAATGACATTTATGTTCTACCATTTGAATTCCCCATGAAGAAAAAGCAAAGTGGCTCTTTTAATTAAAATGTCAAGTAATTAAGGCTTTTTTAATAGAATTAAACAAAACAAAACCAAAAAAAACTCTGAAAAGAATCTGATTATAAGGACAATATTCTTTTGTATTTGCAACATGAGTTCTGAATTAATCCAATATCATGAATACTGAGCTTTATTATTGTAATTCTTCAATTAAAGATTTATCATTCATTTAAAAGTGTCATAGTCTTAATATTCACCACTGGTTATTGTATCAAATACTACATGATGAAACTATTAAATTAAAATAATGGCAAATTAAAATAAACTCTACAAAGAAGCAAACATTTCATTTGCCTCAGAATTAACTAATCCCTCTAAATTTTAATCTTGTTAATAAAACTGAAGTCCCTATAACAGAAAATATTTGTGCTAAATATCAGGTTACACTTAGTTAAACTATTTAAAAGCCTCAAGTGGATTCTGTTACCTCTTTGCATGTATGGGTACTATGTCTATGGTGTTATATAGCACGAATATTGGCACAGTTACTTAAAGAGCCATCCAGATGAGGAAGTGAAGATAGAATAATGCTCAGACTATTTGGCCAGGGTTAAGGAGCTCCTCTCCTTTAGAGCTGGAGATTTCCTAGAATGTCAGATCATAGTTTTCTACAAAGAATGTAAAGTAATAATACCACCTATTCAGTTCCTTTCCCAATTCTATTTGAGTAATTTTTTTACATCAGTTAAAATTCCACATTAATCCATTTATTAACCTCAAGAAATGAAGTCTGTGCTGACAAGATTCTCTCCACAATTTTCAAAGATTACACTATATCCATAGACACTGAACTTCATAAAGATATTGGAATTGTAATGCAGATTGAAATATCTTATGAAGTAGGACTTTATTTTATAGCTGTGATACAGGAAGTGAGCCACAAAGCAGTAATTGTGATAGAAAACCAATGAAAGGACTTGCTGCTAATTCATGAACCTTCCTGAATAGGTTGACACTCAGCCTCATTGTGCATAAAGTGTAAATAGGTTAATAGTGCCGTTTACGATCACAGTTATTGAGCATGCCGGCAGAAACTCTACTTATGTCAAAGACCCTGTGGAGGAACTAGAGAGATGGAGACTGACTTGAGAGCCAGATAAGGGTGGGAGAGAGAAGTACGTGTTTTTGTTTTTGTTTTTCTTACATGCTGATAATTCACCTCTTCAACTCTGGTCTCTCCATGTGTAACTCTGAGTTTTACAGAGGATCTCTCCACACTTGTATACCTCTGTTCTACTCTCTTCTAGAAGTTTTAGGGCTTCTTTATTTTTTTATTTATTTTTTATTTATTTTTTTTTTAGGGCTTCTTTAATTCTCACGTTACTTTATTCGTGTCTTCCTTTCTTTTTTTATAGATTTTATTTATTCATGAGAGACACAGACAGAGATGCAGAGACATAGGCAGAGGGAGAAGCAGACTCCCTGCGAGGAGCCCGATGTGGGACTCGATCCCAGGACCCCGGGATCAGGCCCTGAGCTGAAGGCAGATGCTCGACCTCTGAGCGGCCTAGGCACCCCTCTTTGTGTCTTAAGACAATTTCTTTTATTTTCTTTTACTTTTTACGGTAATCATTTGTGTATCTTTCTTTTATACTTCCTTTGTAAACTCTCTTGAAGACCATGAAAATGCTTAACCATCTTGTATACCACCTAATGCTATGCCATCTTTGTATGCACATCATTTTCCTTTGTATTTAGTTGTTTCTTAATATATAATTGAATAAATTTAGGGAAATGGGGGATGCATTCATAAAATACTGAAGAGATATAATTGAGAGGATTTGGGAACTCCTGGAAGGTACATCAGTTGATTCTGAAATCAGTGCAAACATTTCATGGTGAGGAAAAGGATGCACTCATCACCGCAGACATTAGTACTATTTAGGTGGTTAGACTTTTAGTTGCTAAGCTAAGCTGCTAACATCTCTTTAGTGCCTACTTTTAAGAAAAATAAATATTAGAAGGTAAAGAATGATAGTGAAGAATCTTGCTTTCATCACAGAATGGCTACCTTTGAAATTATGGCTACTAATTTCCATGTGATAGTACTTGGTACCATGGCTGATATAGTAGAAACCCTGGATTTAATATTCCTAGTACAGTTATGTAAGAAAAATCTATCATCATTTACTAGAAAAAGTCCAAATATCAAATTCAGATACTAATTCCTCCATTTATGACTCTCATCAAATATTTCTCTGAATCTCAGTTTCTTTTCTGCAGAATCACTTTAATAACATCCTCTTTACTCAGATTCCAAGGGAATATAGTTATTTTGAAAGCCCTTTAACAAGTAGTGTTAACACTGAAAGAAAGATTAATATGACTACAAACCTACATAAAATTAGATTGGCTTTCAATTCATTTTAGTTATATAGAATTCACCTTATGAAATAAAAATATATTTAGAATGTTAAAATATTAACCCCATGATCTTAAATTGAATACAGTAAAGTCATATAAAATTCATATCAAAGGTAAACACGTGTTTTTCAAAACTTTTTAAAGCCACAGATGTTCCAAATACCCTTATTTTTCATATAAACCAATTCTGCTATAATGTGGGTTGTTATAGCATGTACATATTTATTATATTCAAGAATTATTATTATAAAATATTTTTGGTGTGATAATGATAGGTTAAAACAAGTTCCCATTTTTATAGGTACATACTACAGTATTATGGATGAAATGATATAGGGGCTAGGTTTGGTTTTAAACTAATTCAGTGGAGAGGTAGAGCAATAGGAGGGTATATATTGATAATATAAAATTGGCCATCTGTTAATAATTGTGGAGGCTGGGTTATGTGTGAATGCAGTTGATCATACCATTCTCTGCTCTTGGTGTGTTTTTGAAATTTTTCATAATAAAAGGCTGAAAATAAAAAAGAAAAGAAAAGATAGAACTAAATTTGACTTACAGATGATTTGATACGCCAGCAGTACTACCTGGGAACCTATGTTTCTCATCTGAAAGAAGAGGTATTCCCAAGAGTCAGTTAAAGCCTCCCCACTGTAAAGTTAAGTAGGCAAGATTCCCAAGATGGAGAAGTCCTGAATATGATAGAGGCATCTGATATATGCCAGCATCATAAGGTCATGAGCTCCTCAGCCTGACAGAGAGAAGCAGACTACTAGGAGGAAGTAACATTCAAGTTGAAGTTTAAACAACAGCTAAATGGATTTTAAGAGAAAGACACTTCAAGACCTAGCAGACAGAAGCAATGGATCGAGCCTTAAATCTAAACTCCTTAAATCTAATTACTGCCTTCGTAGGATAGAGCTAAATGGATTCCCATGCAGCTCTGTCCTTAGAAATATCTTTAGAGGCTCTATACGCTTTGTAGCACTTTTTATAAATTTTGATTCTATTTTCTCCACATTATAAATATAATGATATATTTTTCTGTTAGAAAAAATATAGCCACTTAACCACAAGTTTCTACCCAGGCCATTGGGACTGTCAGGACTGCATGGTACACTGCAAATGCTAAGAAAGCCATCAGCTGAAATATCCAGATGCCACATAAAAAGTAAACTTTTGAATAGCAACAAATTACTGTAGAAATCATGGGAAGGAGTATACCTTCTGCCATAAAAACAAAACAAAACATGAAAGTCTAGACAAAAAACTTCTACCGATTTAAGATAAATAAAGCTTGCTTAAAATAAAAACTCCCCACAAAAGGCAACTTATTGATAAAGTGAACTTTGTCAAAATTAAAATCTTTTGCTTCTTTGAAAGATATGACAAAAATGAAAATGTAAGCCTCACATGAAAAAATATTTGATATTTGCATGTTTGTTAATATGTTTATTTTCAGATAATTTATGAGGAATGGAATGAGTATCTAAAATACCGACTATAGAAATAAGACAAGCATTTTTGTATTTTCAATCTAATCTTTAACCCCCAAGCTCCTACTTCCATGTGAAAGGCTACCCAAAAGTATATTCTAGAGGACTAGAATCTACACATTTAAAAAATTGTGTTGTTTACCTATTTCACCTTGATATGTAGGAATTATTTATGTATTCTGGATTAAAGTGGGTTTTTTTACATACATGTATTGCTGTATGTAACATACGTACTGCTGACTCATCTGTGGCTTGCTCCTTCATTTTTTAGTGGTGCCTTGATTAGTATATTTTTAGTAATCAACTAATCAACTTGATAAAATGAGTTGCACAAGCAATTCACAAAGAAATAGTTATGAGTGACTATCAAATATATGAAAAGCGATCTAAAATCATTAGTCATCATGGACGTGCAACTTAAGACTATGTAACATCCAAATGGATAAAACACAAAATTGGTGAGATGATAGAGCAACTGGAATTTTTGTCCATTGCTAGTGGAAATGCAAAATTGTTCAACCATTTTGTAAAAGTACTTTGGTAGTTTCTAAGGTAAATATACTTCTTCTATTACTCCGCCATTCCTTTCTTGTGTATCTACCCAAGAAAAATAAAGCATATGTCCACAATGAGACCTGTAAATGTATTTCCATTGCAGCATTAGTTGTAATAACTCAAACTGCAAACAACCCAAATGTCTTTCAATCAGTAGATCGGATTTATAAACTATGTAATATTTATTAAATGGGTTATTATTGTTCACCGACACAAAAGGAACAATGCACTGATATGCCTAACAATATGGGGGAATGTCAGGAACATTATGATCAGCCAAGGAAAGCAGGCAAAAATGTATGTACTGTGTGATCTCTTATATATGGAGCTCACGAGCAGACCAAATATTTACTGTGATACTAATCAGAGTAGTGTGAAAATGGTTGTGTCTGGAGCGGTGGATAGAGGGAGGGGTTGACTGGGGAAGGATGCCAGGAAATTTTTAGGATGAAGGAAACAATTTGGGAGATTTTAATACAAAGGCATATATATGCTTCATCATTCTGAACACTTAAGATGTGTGCATTTTATAGTATGTAAGTTGTACCTCAACTAAGTACTGTTTTTTTTTTTTAATTAAGTTTCTTTCTTTTTAAAGACTGGAATCTAAAGTGGCTTGTCTGCTAATTACATAGTATAACTGGCAATGATGTGTGTATACATACTTTTCAAAGATTAGCTAATATTTTTTTAAATGCTTATGTTTGAATCACATACTTTTAGATATAGAGGAAAACTTCAGTAGAACCTACTCCAATCCCATAATTTTATAGATATGCAAAATGAGGTGTAGAAAAGTTAATTGATTGGAATCAAACCAAATATTAAATTAAGGCAGGACAGGGACTCATACCCATTTCTCAATGTCCCCTCCCAGTTTGTTTCCACTGTATTTATTGCCTCTTTTGAGAACAACAACGAAAGAAGGAAAGAAAGAAAAAAGAAGAGGAAAGAAAGAGAAAGAAAGAAAGAAAGAAGAAAGAAAGAAAGAAAGAAAGAAAGAAAGAAAGAAAGAGAAAGAAAGAAGAAAGAAAGAAAGAAAGAAAGAAAGAAAGAAAGAAAGAAAGAAAGAAGAAAGAAAGAAAAAGAAAGAAAGAAAGAAGAAAGAAAGCAAGAAAGAAAGAAAGAAAGAAAGAAAGAAAGAAAGAAAAAGAAAAAGGAAGAAAGAAAGAAAGAGAGAGGAAAAGGAGGTGAGAAAAAAAAAATACTGGTGTTTTCTTCTTAAGACACAGTTTCTCATATGTTTACCATGATTTCATGAGAGATTTGTATGTTGGGCCTTGATGATTACTTGCAAGATTGTTTTAACCAAAAGTGAAAGCTGTGATAATACCAGTAATTTAAAATAAGTGTAGAGATGGAGTCCAGTTATAACTAGAGTTTTCCATAAAATGAAAATGCTTTGCTGTATTACCTGTGAGAACTGTTTATTCCTTTTTATGCTTTCAGGTTTTCTGGTATTGGGCATCTGTTAAATCATATCTTTGTGATGTTAAGTTTATAATCAGCATGGAATCTCATTGCAAATATTGAATATAATTGCATTAGTGTAGTGAAAAATATGATTTCCAATATAAACAATGGCACATGTATTCTAATCTAGCTTAAATGTTAAATTAAATGATGCCAAGACTTATGATCTATCTAGAAGGAGAGGATCTGGATTTTGGGAACAAAACTTTTCATAATAAATACCTTCATAAAATAAGTAAATTGTTAGAACATCTTGCAAAGAAAAAACAAAATTTGTTTTGATTTATATGCTGCAAAGAAGTTAGAAAATTTCCATTCAATATTTTTTGAATAATCAGTAAGTTCCAGATAAAAACCTTCCAGAGGAATAAACTTCAAATTTTCTGTATCTACTAATGCTATTATCTTTTGTCCATTATTTGAACTTAGAAAGTGTCCCTTAAATATATATATACTTAAAGCAGATCAAACTCATTTTTTTAATTTGCAAGTGAATTAATGGAGTTTAATTCCTTCTTTTACTACAAAACAAAATTTTTCTCACATCTTTGCTCCCATTCATTTGCTATAAATTCTTTCAGTCTTCTTCCTAAATTTTATTTCTTTATACTGATATGGTTAGTATCTATCAATCTGTAATAGCCTTTTTCATATACTATAATTCAGATTCGATCCTATTTAAGAATGTTACCAATTTCGTCTTAACTAGGTTTTAACGTCCTCAGGGCAAGTACTCTATTTTTAATTTCCCTGGCATCTTTTAATTACCGCATGTTGCAGGCATCGCATACACATTCTACTTTATCTTACTCAGCAATTTATCAATCTCATTGATGAATTGTTCAGTGTGGAAATAACTTAATCCTGGAGCAGTGGATTTCCCTCATGAATGTTTTTCTAAATCTTTAATTAAATATTTCTGTGGTTTACTCTCATCACTGCTGTAATCACATACCTGTTATAACAGGTATCATTTTAAAAAAATTGCACTATGATGTGTGCTCATGCTAATTGGTTGCATTTTATTATTAATTAACATGATATATTACTACACTTATATTTATACTAACTTGTGTATTATACATCTATAGTATGTTTATTATTATATGATTATTATTATATTTGTTAGGTTTAGAACATATTCTTATCAATAATTTTTATTGGAATGCTCAGATACTTATAGCATTCAGTTGGTTAAAAAATAATCCACCTGATGTCTCTAATAAGATCAAATGGGCAAAATTGCCAAAAGATTCAAACATAATAGGCAGAAAAAATTTCATGTTCACCAAGCATAAAAAGAATCTGAAAAGTCATAAAATCATAAATAGAGGTAAATTGTAAGCAATGACCTTTCAGATTAAAGTAGATAGTTGAATTCAGAACTAAATCTAAAGGAAAGAAATTATGAATTACAAGTTATGTTTCAAAAGTATAGTGTCAGTTGGGATTCTGATAGGAAGTAATGGTACACTCAAATCAGGATAATTTGAAAATTTATTTACAAATATGTAATTTACAGAGAAATCCAGTGAATGAGGGGTCCTGAAGCTTAAGCTTTATTGTTTTTTAGGGTATTTTATTTTTAGAAAAAGTCTATGTATAAGGAAGCTTCCCATATTCCCCAGTAACATATCCATCTGCATGTTCTCGGTCACATGGACAACCAACTGCAAGTGAAAACCTTTATTTCTGGTCATGATATTTTATGCTTATTGTGGGTTTTCTTGACAAGGAAGAAAAGAATCTGCTGATTTGGAGTGAGCAATGTATAGCAGAAGAGCCAATTTTTGATTTTTACAAATTAATTCCATGTATTTATTCCAAAAACACTTATTGAATTTTCATCATGGGCCAGGTACTACTCATACACTTCTCCTGATAGTAATAGCATCTGAATCTATTATGCTATTCCCAATAGAGTTGTGTTTGTTCTTATTATCCTTCTGATTATTTTTGTGACTTTATGCATTGGAGCTAAAGTTAACTGACATTTAAAAGACCACCTCATTTGTGGCATTAATATTGTTAACAACCATTTTAAAGCCAGAGAACAGAGATAAAGAACTTATCAAAACTACTTAGGGTAAAATTTATTGAAGCTGTTATGAAATTGGAAAGAGGTCAAAATTATACTTTCAAAATAGAAATGCCAGGATCTGAAGGTGGTTGGGAAGAGAAAGATGGTTAAGATGGTAGCTTTTCTATCTGGTTATTGGTGAATGTTGAGATCAATGTTAATAATCAATATGGGATTTAAATAGGACGTTATAGCATACCAATTTAAAGAAATAAAAAACTAATTAAACATATAATTTTTTAATCAAACTGAGATTTTTAATCTTGTACTTGGAAAAGGATAAATTTAATAACTGTGATCTGGTATTATTTAAGTATAGACATACAAGTTCACTACTTCAAATCCATGAAACAAGCCAAGAAGTCTTAATGAAGTCAAATCTTCCGTTAGTATAATTATGGTAAAGAGTAAAGAGGAGCAGATACACACATTCGATTTTAGATATGTGGGGTGCTGGATTCCCCAAACTTCACCAAAACAACATGTTGACAAGACCAAGGTGAGTTTACTGCTTGCTGCGCTAAGGGAAAGCAATGCCTCATGGTCTTAGTAGCATCCTAGAGGAAAAAGGGCAACACCGGCATATTTATGAGATTTTAAAGATTAGCTTAAGGTGAATCTTTCAATTCAAGAATGGAGAATGGTGAGGGAGTTCAGAGCTCTGCCAGGACTGGGTAAGAATCGTGATATAATAACTCATGACTGGTGGACACAGGAAGGTAGGGATGTTGCAACAAGGGATCAAGGGATCAGCATTTAAACTGCCCTTCAAGCTTTCCAATGAAAAGTGAATAGGTCTTTCTGATTTTTCCTAGAACGAATTAATAACATCATAAGGAACATTCTCTTCTTAGCCAAGAAATTTTCTGGAAAAGTAGTTACGTCGATAAATATAGTAGAATAGTAAAATCATGTCAATTGAGATAGTAAGTTCTGCAGATGTTTATATTCTCAGAGATACTAGTTCTAAGAATAAGTAATTATATATATATATAATTATAAGTAATATATATATATATACATATATATACAGAGAGAGAGAGAGAGAGAGAAGAAAGATAGGAAAGAAGAGAGAGATGTGAGTTCCAGAATTTCTTGTGGCTCAATCAGCAGAGAGTTACCAAAATAATGAGCTTGACGGGATGAGCACTGGGTGTTATTCTGTATGTTGGCAAATTAAACACCAATAAAAAATAAATTTATTATAAAAATAAAACAAAGTAAGGAGCTTTCTTAGAAGAGCTCTTGGCTGAAAGTCATAAAGGAGGAAAATTCAAGAGTCAAGAACATGAGCCAGGGAGGGCAAATGAAGGCCAAAAAAGGGAGAGATCAGGAGCCTAGGAAAGAAAGAAGGAAACAAAAGAGAATATATAAGAATCAAATTGAACATGTGAACATTTCATCAAATACTATGAAAACTGAAAGTGGGGGTTTCATTTCCCCTCCTTTTTTGTTCCTACTGCACACACAAAAAAATGAAGCATATGTTTTGTTTTGTTTTTCTTTAGCAATAAGAGACACTCCTCTACTGCTTTATATATTAATGCTGTTACATCTCTTTGGTTAGGTTTGTTCCTAGGTACCTTATGTTTTGGGTGCAATTGTAAATGGGATTGACTCCTTAATTTCTCTTTCTTCAGTCTCATTGTTAGTGTATAGAAATGCCATTGATTTCTGGGCAGTGACTTTGTATCCTGCCACACTGACGAATTGCTTATGAGTTCTAGCAATCTTGGGGTGGAGTCTTTTGTTTTTTTTTTTTAAGATTTTATTTATTCATGAGAGACACAGAGAGAGACAGGCAGAGGGAGAAGCAGGCTCCCTGCAAGGGACCCCGATGTGGGACTTGATCCCGGGACCCTGGGGTCATGCCCTGGGCTGAAGGCGGCACTAAAACACCAAGCCACCCAGATTGCCCCCTTTTGGGTTCTCTATGTACAGTATCATGTCATCTGCAAAGAGGGAGAGTTTGACTTCTTTGCCAATTTGAGCACCTTTTATTTCTTTTTGTTGTCTGATTGCTGAGGCCAGGACTTCCAGTACCTTGTTGAGTAGCAGTGGTGAGAGTGGACATCCCTGTCTTGTTCCTGATCTTAGGGGAAAGGCTCCCAGTGTTTCCCCATTGAGAATGATATCTGCTGTGGGCTTTGCATAGATGGCTTTTAAGATGCTGAGGAATATTCCCTCTATCCCTACACTCTGAAGAGTTTTGATCAGGAATGAAGGCTATATTTTGTCAAATGCATCTCTGCATCTCTGCATCTATTGAGAGGATCATACAGTTCTTGCCTTTTCTTTTATTGATGTGATCTATCATGTTGATTGTTTTACGGGTATTGAGCCACCCTTGCGTCCCAGGGATAAATTGAATGCTGTTACAAAATGTAATGCTGCAAGAGACAACTGGTCATTGGAATCCAGAATATGGTGGCAGAGGACAATCTACTGTCAACCATGGTAAGGGTAAAATTAAGATGATTGAAAACAATTGTCCTCATAGTGACTAAAGAAGTGAGTAAAGAAGCTAGAATTAAGTCAAAGATTAATGAATAAATAGTAACTTGAAATTTTGGCCATAATTAACCCAGCTGAGACAGAATTAACTGATAGAGTTCCATCAACTTAATCAGGGAGGTGAATATTTTATATAAAGAGAATTAGGGGTACCTGGGTGGCTCAGTGGTTGAGCATCTGCCATTGGCTCAGGTCACGATCCTAGGGTCCCTGGATCGAGTCCTGCATCAGGCTCCCCAGAGGGAGCCTGCTTCTTTCTCTGCCTATGTCTCTGTCTCTCATGAATAAATAAATAAAATATTAAAAAATAGTAGAAGAAAATTAAACTCTTTTTTTTTTTTTTTTTTTTTACAAAACTCAAAGCCTTAATGGTATATTTTTCTAGTAGGTACATACCACTATTCTGTTTAAACTTCGGTGTGTCTTACTTATAAAATAGGAATGTAACATTCAAGTTCCTATATAAGATGGTTAAATTGTAGGAAATAAATCAAAACATTTGGTAAAGTATCCACTGCCACATCCAGTATTACAAAGAAGAAAAATCAAATTCAGAAGGTCAATTAGCTTATTTAAGGTGTCACAGCTAGTAAATGGTAAAATAAAGATTTAGGTCTAATTCCTAAGTACTTGTTTTTGCTGTTTTGATCTAATTTATATGTGTGAGTTTTTCATTTTCTTAAGAAATAATGAGCCTATATCATGTGCCAGTAATTGGATGAGATCGTAGGTCGGTAAATGGTTGGATTTTCCTGAGAGGATAAACCCCAATTAGCACTTGCCAGGGAGACCAGAGACACTACGTCAATAAAATATTTATCTCACGGTTTTCACTTGCATCTTATATGAGAAATTGCCAAAGTGTGCACAACAATCTGAAATCACTATAATTATTCAAGGATTGAATGTGAATAGGGTGGAGCAGTGCATGAAGTTTATCCAACTTACATATGACCTATATGAGACTTGCATAGCCTAGAGTTAATACCTATTGTTCCCCACCCTAACTTGTACCTAAGAGCAAGGGGGTGGGCAATGTGACTTCCATCCTCAGGAATAAAAAGAAAGAACAGGAGATCTTTTTCTACCAGGAAAGGGAATTTGATGCAGTCTTTAGGGATAAAGACCATGATTCTTTGGAATATTTCTGAAATCCCTGTTACTTTGTCATTTTCATTTTAGAGGCTATTTTTCTTTCTCTTTTAAAGGATTTTATTTATTTGACAAAGAGAGAGAGAGAGCAAGTCCGTGGGGGTTGGTGGTGGCAGAAAGGGGCAGAGGGAGAGGGAGAAGCAGACTCCCCACTGAGCAGGGAGTCCATTGTGGGTTGCAATCCCAGGATCCTGGGATCATGACCTGAACTGAAGGCAGACACTTGACCGGTTGAGCCACCCAGGAGTCCCAGTGGCTATTTTTCTATAATTTCTATTGTGTGTATTTCTGTTGTGTTTTTATGTGAGTATTGCATTCAACTTCCCCACTTCCCGTCAGGTACACCTAGATACTAATATATTTGTTCTAGTAACCAAATTCTTTTTTTCCCCCCCTTTTGAAAATTGTACACTGACTGGAGTACATCTCCTCTGACTCCTCTAAAAGCAGGAATAGTCACATGACCTAGGCCTAATTGATTGGAGTAACATTCCCACCTACTTACAAAATTGGCACAAAGGCTCATGACTCAAGACCGGTAAGTTAGAGTCCTCTCTTAAAGCTTTGTTTTTAACAAGTTATGATTTTTTTATTCTTTTCTTTCTGCAGTCACGACTAATCTGGAAGGATGGAAGCCAAAGTGTATACTGCCCACCATGTGGGACAGGGGTTTAGGCTTCAGGAGCCATTTGGCCTCTATCTTAACTACTCATCTCCTACAACTGTAGCAGGAAAACAGTAAAATGGACAAAATGTAAACAATTTGAAGTGACTGTGGTCCAATAAAGCTTTACTTGCCCAAAACAGGTGGCCCCTGGTTGACCTTTGTGGATCACTGATCTAGAATCCATATGACAAAGAGAAACTTCAAGGTTGCACCATTTCCATTTTCACCTGTAGTTGATGTCATCAGAGACAAGCAGAGAGAAATTCTGACAGAGGTCTGATAATATCATTTGAGATCCTTATTAGTTACCTCTTGCCACATAACAAATGACTCCCAAACTTAGCTTGAAACAACATCTAGTTATTTCCTCTAGTTTCTATGTGTCAAGAACCCAGAAGTGCCTTAGCTGACGTTTCAGGTTTAGTGTCTCTCATGAGGCTCAACTGGGGCTGCAAGATCCGCTTTTAAACTCACCCACGTAAAAAATAAATAAATAAATAATAAAAACTCACCCACATGGTTTTTCAGTAGGCTTTAACTCTCCATGGGCTGTTGACTGGAGACCCTGCTTCTTCCCCGAGTGGGATTTGTATGACATGATACCCGATGTGGTGAAACAGAAACAAAGTACCTCGAGCAGAAGTCACAGCTTTCGGATAACCTGATTTTAAAAGTGACATGCCATCACTTCTGTTGTTCACTGCTGGTCCCACAGACCAGCTCTGGTGCAATGTGGAAGAGAACTATGCAAGAGGATGAACTCCAAGAAGCAAATCAATGGGGGCTGCCTTGGAACCTGGTTACCACACGATCCTTGATGGATCCCTGTTTGACTATGAATCCTTTCCTGCATTTTCAGGTTGAAGTAACAAATATCTTCTCCTTAAGCTTGTTTTGTCCCTGATAAGGATTAAGATTTTGCCTCCCCTATTCTGTGAACCCTAAAAATATTCAAGCCGGGCATAGTGCTTTCAAGAGAAGAGGGTGATCAAGGATGGAACTGATGTGGGGTGGAGCTAATGTGTGTGCGGTATTCTTTACAAGTTGTCATGGGTGGTGGAGGGCAGCAAGAAATAAGGTGTTGGCAGCTCAGAAAAATAAGAGTAAGCTAAATTCTAATAACAAAGAGGAGGAAGAAAAGTGTTTCATGTTGAGTGATCTCTGATCAGAGATGAGACAATGGAAATATAATTAAATAAAGCCCCATGTCAGGTAACTTTATTTTCCCACACAGGCTTAAAAAGCTGAAAATAGTAGGGATCTGGGGAAGCATAGTTCAGACATATTGTACAAGATAATGAGACTTCACTGGGATCTAATAAAAACACTGAAACTACTCAAGAATATCTGATTATTGGAGAGTTCGGGTATGAAAAATGTATGTTTATTATTATAATGTAAAACACATTTGCTACATAATAGCTACAGCAACACAGTGGTTCAGATTTTCTTAGGAAATGTGAAGAAATCACACCAACCAGGCCCAGAATAAAATACAGTTATAAAATAGGAATATCATTAGGATTTGTCTTATGGCAATAAATCATTTTAATAAAACTGCTGTTAAAAATGCAGAATGAATGTCATAAGGCTTTTGGTTTTTTTCCCAATGAGCTGTTGAAATGAACCTCCTGAATGAACTAGATTTAAAAAAATTCTAAATGACCGAGATAACAGAATTCTGTTGTAATGGAGGTGAGGCATTTTAACTATATACACATGGGAAAAATGAAGAGCACTACTAATAAAAGTAATGCAAATACAAATACTCAGATATTTGCTCCTAGTTATATTAACCATTACAAATCAAAGGATGTATTTATAAGCAGTCTAAGCAAATCTAAAATGCTTCCAAATTTTGCAAAATTCTTCCGCATGTATTGTTTACTCAGGTAAACAACACCCCAGACTAAAATGGAAGTGACAATTTTACCAAATAAGAATAATGAAATAACAGAGAAAAATGTGATACTGATTTTGCTAAACATAATACAATTTTGGTTGAGCAAAATGTAAATTTTATAATACCAGTAAAATATCCTCGATGTAATGGTCCATCATTATAAACATTTTGCATCCTATTTGCATAATAGAACTCCTCATGCTCATATCAGAGTAATTTTATGGTAGATGGGTGTTCTTCATTCAAACCACAGCTGAAGCTACATTATAGGAAGAAGGAATCTGCAACATAGGGGTGAACACACTTTTTTGTGGAAATATACACATTTTCAGTGCCACCTATTGGTAGAAAGAAGAGATTTATATACAATTATTTCTTTTACATATTTGTGGTAATAGATAATATATGAATAGTGAACAAAGTGTACCTAAAAAGTATGAACTAATTTTGGAGGCGTTTGATTAATTAGTATTAGATTTGTTCATTGATTTTTATACATATGGGAAATCGCTGGCAATTTAAGTAGTTGCATGAATAAAGTCAAAAATTTGTGTATAAATCATTATAAAAATTATTTTAATTTTTATTTTTTTCACATCTTTACACTGAGTAGTCTGATATAATATTTAGGTAAATTTGGTTGATTAGAAGTTTAGAAGAAAATGTAACTACTGCTTGATTTCATGGCGATGCATTTTCAAATAAATGAAACACTGTACTTCTTTGTGAAATGTATTTACAGAGAAATTAGAATTATTTAAGTTAAAAGTAACCTTTGCCTAAATATTTGGAGATCCAATGAGAATTTATTCGAATGTTTGATCATTTATTGTTTAAGATTTATATTATATCTGAAAAAATGTAATTTACCATAGTCTTAAATAGAATCCAATTGCATCATTTGGTACAACATTTCAATTGCTACTTCACTTACATTTAAACCTTTTTAAAGGGCACCCATATAATGCATAGAATCAAGTGTCAAATAAAATTCAATAATAAATTATTCATAATAACACTTGGTAGGTAAGACTGAGGCAACTTATTTTTCTATTTTTGATATTTCTTTAATTTTTCAAGGATCAAACTCTAGTTTTAAAATTGAAATAAGACAATAGCATTAAAACTAACAAGTAAACCTGCATTAGTTAAATAAAAATATTTGCAATTATTAATTTATGAATTACAAAAGTAACATAACGAATGTGCCTTCCACATTAACCAATTCTATGAAGTAATTTTTTTCTTACTGCTTGAGTTTTAAACATCAATGCAGAAATATATTTTCAAAGTTTCCAATGATCCAGTCATATGTAATAATTGTTTTGTTACTTTAATTAATTTAAGGGGAAGTCCTAATTTATAACGTTCCTCTACCTGGATTAGAAACAATTTTGATAATGAAAGATGTGTTATTTTTCTCCCATTCTCATTGGAGCATTAGTGAGTCTCTGGGAATCCCCCAGCAAGAAGGGAAGAAGGAATTGAGGAAGGGTTGAAGCAGGTAGGAGAGCCCATCTCTACTTCTGCTTTTACTTGATCAATGGCTGTGCGTTTCACTACTGTCTTGACCAAGATCTCCCATGGGGTATGCAGATCCCAGTCACATATTTTTGCAGAGTCCTTTCTATATAAACAATTTGGTTTGAAAAGATTTACAACATTGGGGTGCCTGGGTGGCTCAGTAGGTTGAGTGTTGGACCTCTTTTTTTTTTTTTTTCCAAGATTTTATTTATTTATTTTTCAGAGAGAAAGAATCAGCGGGGGGAGCAGCAGAGGAAGAAGGAGATGGCAGGCTCTCCACTGAGCAGGGAACTGGAGGGACTCCAGGATCATGACCTGAGCAAAAGGCAGACATTTAACTGACTGAGCCATCCAGGCGCCCCACATGTTGGACTCAGGTCATGATGGCTCAGGTCATTTTGGCTCAGGTCATGATTTCAGAGTTGTGATATCAAGCCCTGTGTTGGACTCTGCACCAGGAATGGAGCCTGCTTAGCATTCTCTCTCTCTCTCTCTCTCTCTCTTTCTCACTCTCTCTCCCCTCTCTCTACTCTTTTTCTTTTTCCCTCTTAAAAAAAAATTTACCACATCATGGCCCATATTTATGATGATTTAGAATAACGGTTGGAAAAGAGGTACTTATGTATTTGTTTATTTTCCAGTTAGTATACATAAAAATTGTTCATAGCATCAAAGTACTTTCACTTCCTGTTCATGACTTGGAACCATTTTTTCATGGTTTTTACTTTCAAACGCAACATTTCTAACTAACTTTATATCTCCAGCCATGAGAAAAAAAAACAAAAAACATGGCAATGCTGTAATTACTCTCAATGCTGTCAGAAGCCATTTGTATTGCAACAATTGGGTCTTCTCTGTGCAGTTTCTCAATGCCTTTTATTTAATGCTGATTACATCCTTACTCATGACGCTGCATCATTCATCATCCATCATATGACTCATGATTATTGGCATCTAATCACTCTCTCAAATCCAAATCTTACCTAGATAATGTATGGAAATGTAAATGAGAATTCATTTCTGGTCATGTAAAATTTTCTATTGGGAATGTAATACTGTAAATATAGCACATTATTCAACTGTGTACTCTCTTGAACTTTATAGACTCTAATCACTACATTCCTAGGCCTTGAGCTGTTGATGTTGACTGCCATCTTCCATTCCACATCACTAACAATAGGCATTCCCTTGTGTGTACCACCCTGCCCCGAAATGGTATTCAGAGTGGTCACCCAATCCTTCCATGGGTTTGGTTCCAAATGTCAGTCAAATTTTTGGGAATGGCTGAACCCATATCCTTCGAGGGTTTTTAAAACCTTTGCATCAAACCTCCCTTCCTGGAATGGATTTAGGAAACCTTAGAGAAGATAGTTTTGGCCAATTCCAGTTAGGTTCACCCAGAAGGCCAATGCTCGGTACAAAGTAGCCCGTAGAGAAGTTAGGATCACTACCTTGAAAGCAAGTGGGAAGGAGGTGGTGGGTGCATGGTAAACAATACCTATCATGAACCCTACTGCTTCTAGGTACTGAGATGGAGATGACATTGTGGTTATCTATAACATGGGAAAGTGTTAAAATTCAGGTCCACACATATGGCTGAAGGCCATGACAAGGCAGGGGACTTTTAGTAGCCCACAGACTGAGCATATCTCACGTCAAATTTAAGTGAGCGTCAACCAAAACCAGTGCATCAGCACCATTCTGGTAGCTCATTTCCTGTGAGCCTGTTAAAGAAATATTTTACTACCCAGAATGAACACTCTCAAAATCTTAGCTACCTCACTTACAACATGTAAATTCATGATGAAGTTTTTTAAGAATTACATGAGATAATATGTGTAAGGTACGTAATAGTGAATGGCAGATGTTAACTAATTTAAAGTGAAACTTCCTTGAATTTCAAAATTATCTATCCATTAAGAAATAGAATATGGAATCAAACACATTTTTTTTATTTCATGCAGCAGGGGCCATGTTGGATCTGCAAATGCAATAGAGTTGAGGGAATTCGAGTATATACCAAATTTTACACTTGAATAATATTTAAAGAAGAGAGGAGACCCAACTCACTGACAATGATGGTCACATGCAGGCCTTGGGAGTGAGAATGGGAATTGAGAAATTTCTATGGGAAGGCCATAAAACTAAATACAGTTTGTTTGTTTTTTTCCTCAATCTGTTTGTTGCTTTTCCACTTTTTAAATTTATTTTATTTATTATCTCTGCTTGTCCCTTTATTAAGTCATGGGGACCATGGGAAGAGGTAGGGAAGAGAACTATACTGGTCCTTTATTTTTTGACTTTGCCACCTTAAAACACTGACTTAAAACAACAAAAATCAAAGAAAATATCTAAGTCGTGCCTGCCAAACCATATATGTTTTTAAAGGGATATCATGAAGTATTACTGATCGACAGTTATATAGTAGTTAATATTTGTTTTTAGAATCATGCAGAAAAACAAGAAACATGCTTAGTCAAAAAGACTAAAAGTATAAAAAGGGTATTTTTAGTTATTTTAAGAGTGTTGCTTCAATCCTTTGACTTAAAGAAGTAGATCACCTGTGCAGAAGAGGACCTAGAATTCCAAGTCAACTTTTATAGAGAGAGAATATTCTAATGATTACAGACCAGGAAATCCTCTTAGATACCCCTTCCCGAATTTGCATTCTAAATCTAATCTTAAAACAACACAAGTGAGAAAGTATAGAGCTGTGCATAGGGTAAAATGTGGATAAAATCCTTGTTTCATCCCACAGTGGAAAATTTCAGGTAATGAAGAGACATTTATCCAAACCATCTGTTGGTTGTTCAGCCTGGCTTTACATATACAAAAGAGCTTTTCTTTTGCATGCATGCATGCACATGGAGAGCCACTCAGTTCAATATTTATTAAAGATGGTTTACATTGTAATATGTGCTTTTAAATTTATTTTTAATTTTTTAAATTTAAATTCAATTTAGTTAACATCTAGTGTATTATTAGTTTCAAGGGTAGAGTTTGGTGATTCATCAGTTGAATATAAGACTGAGGGCTCATTACATTATGTGCCTTCTTTAATGCCCATCACCCAGATACCCCATCCTCCCATGCACCTCCCCTCCAGCGTAATAGATGTTGATGTAGCAAAAGTTGTGTGTGGGCTATTCTATAAACGTCCTTTACTGCAAATAAGCATAAATCTCAATCTCTCCTCTCTGTTTCTCTGCCTGTCTGTCTTTCTCTCTCTTCTCATGCTCAGTGATATAGAATGCTGCAAATTCTCTTGAGTTCTGGGCTTCTGAAGGTTCATTTCTGAGGAGCAGAAGCTATCTAAATCTCACATAGTTGAATATCTTTTCAGATCAGATCATCCCGTGATGGAAATTACCCAGGTCAAAGCAGATAAGCACAGCAGAATAGATTCAGTTGTGCTTTGTGACATAAGGATACTGCCTGGTTTAAATAGATAAGTCACCTTACAGCTGGAGGGGAGATGATCAAAAGTGTGGAGATGGTGGGAGCAGAAAAAACATCTCATTTCTGCCAGCAATTAATCAAAAGAATATGTCACTAATTTAGGTGATTTTCCGACTTTTTTCCCCATAGAGTTTGGGATACTCCTCTGTTTGGTATTATGATAAACTTACAAATAGATATTGATGTTAAAAAAAGCAGTTTAATATGTAAAGTGTATGAATATGCAAAGGAAATAAATAAAGTATTCAATCTCTATATCATTAAAGGAGGAGGAGACACATTATAAAATTTTACTGAAAGACATTAAGTCAACTCAAAGTAAAGATCTCAATTTCCCACAAATGGATCAATAGATTCACAGTATTGTTTATAATATAAAAATAAGGCGAGAAACTGATATTCTTCAGCTCATCTACTGAAGAATAGATTAGTAAATTTCTATATATTATAGAATGAAATGATATGGAGCTATGGCAATAAATGAACTTTTGTCACACATAAACATGGGTAAAGCTTTAAAAAAACATATAGAGTGCAAAAAGCAGATTAGAAAGGATATTGAGAATTAATTCATTTGTAAAAGCAAAACTAAACAGTTTACTTACAGATGGTATAGCCATTCTAGAATGTAGTTGGCAGTTCTTTTGTGAAATTAAGTATTTCTGTATCATAGACCAAGACATCGCGCAAGACTATATGTTTTGTAGTTCCGAACAGGAGGAAAATTGAGTGGGTTCGCTGCAGTGGAGCTTGCCACAGTGGGGAGTTGGAGGCAAGGGACATTAAAAAGAAAAGCAAGGAAATAACAAATATAAAATTTGGATTATTCTTATCATTTTCTCAAAATTATAAAATCTTATATTATCTTTTGTATATATGAGGCATTACATATATGTGCACACACACATAAGTGGTTTGCTGCAAGAAGACACAGGTCCATCTCATGGAAACTAAAAGAAAGGAGCACGGTGTATTTTATGGCCGACTGTGAAAGCTGGGCAGAGGTTTCCGTAGGGATTATTGCTGAGGACGACTTTCAGAACTAGAGAGGGTGGACTAGGTTGGCATCCTTTCAAATGTTCATTATACGCATTAGGATCTGAAGGCTCCCCATACCTAATTCTGATTCCTCTTTCCCTTTTTATTTTTCAGAGGTTCTTGCACTTCTGCTATCTCTCAGAATCTGCTTCCATAAGACCCAACGGATGTGTCTCTGCATCACTTTTTATTACACTAAAGCTGGGATCATCCCTTATGCAGATGTCTAACGTTCCCTTCCAAGTAATCATACTCTCCTCACTTTCTGCCACTTCATTCTCCGCTGCTTCCCACAGGGCATTCAATGATACCTTTTTTTAAACACTTGGCTATTAGATCAAGCCCAGCCTATAACCTTTCAGTTGTTTTCATTTTTTAAAAACCTCGAATCCTTAATATTTCCTATATGTCTGCATGAACCAGCCCATGCCTCTAGTAGAAGACTTTAACCATTCTCTGCCCCACAGGACCTCACTCAATTGTGTTCATTTCATTCTTTGAAAATGTGAGACTTCTAATCATTTCAGGAACATAACAGAGGCTAATTCTTTTCCTCTGAATGTTTTCTTTTTTCTCCTCATATTTTCTTTCTTTACTTAGAAAACTCAGATTTACCCTTTAGACTCCATTTTAAATGTTTAGAAACAAAACAAAACCAGGAACAAAAATTCCCATTCTTCCTAATAATTTGTTAGATCCCTCTTTTACATGATTGTACAAGTTAGCAATTATTTAGCAATTATTATAAAAGTACTTAAATTATTAATTAATTTTCCAATTATTCACCTAGTGTCCATCTCTTAAGTTAGAATGTAAAGTCCCTGAGGACAGGGACCTCTTCTTTTTTTTTTTTTTTAATCAACTCGTTAGTGCTTTGTCAATATGTGGTCAATTACTTATATTTGAATAAATAAATAAAAAGTACTGGTTCCTAATTGCTGTTGATAAGCCACTATGTCTAACTTTCTCAATTTCCAATATTTTGCATGAAATAACTTTTGGAAAAAGGGAAATCTATGTATGTCAGGAAACAGCACACACAGACTGGATAATTTGAGTAGATTGTATTCAAGGACTGTTTATAAAGGTGTGGTTTTAGGAAACCAATTTGGAAAAATTCAATACCACGGAACTAGGTCTAAGTGGAGATATTTCCAACCCCCATCAGAAGGAGACACAGGAAGGGACTGGTTTCCAAATCCTAGAGAGAAAGAAATCAGAGAAATCTGCTCTATGAAAGTTGTAGACTTTGGTGGAGTGAAGCTAATGTAGCAGGCAAAAAGTCTGCAGTAAATATACCATACCTCACTTTCCTTCCACCTTCCACCCTCCTGCACATGCCACCATTGATCAAACCCAAGTAGAAGCCAGAAAGCAAGGGAGACTTCTTCATTCAATGTATACTCATACCATAACACTCATCTACCTCACGGCTCTGCGCAGCAGGAGAAGGTGGAAAAGTGGATCAGGAAGGGCCAATGGAAGAAGTTCAGCATAAACACCACTTGTAATTAATGTCATTATCTGTCATTATTAATAGATTCACATGTATTAACTACTGAAGATAATATTTATTCACCTTGAGTACTGCAGGGATATAGAACTGAGTAGTTCACTATTAAAATTTAAATTCTTTTCAACTCTAGTTCAATATATATTGTATTACAACCATCTGTGAACATACTGGAGTAACCATTAGCTATATTGAAAATGGCTGCTTTTCAAGTTAGCAAAGGGAAAGAAATTGTCAAAAAACTCTCACGAAAATAGGGGTAAATAATTCTGATTTTATTGATTGCTCGAACCGTGTATCCAGAAGTAAAAATATGAGGATAAACTTGGAAGACTTGGGATTTGGCTTGAAAACAAGCACATTACTTTTTTAATTTTTAAAGGCTGTTATTACTTTTTCATATAAGGAAACATGGTGTGATTAACAAATGTGCAAAGGTAGAAGCAGCAATTTAAACAATTTTTGAGAATAGAAAACTAACAATAGTTGTCATTTGTTTTCATTTAAATATAAAGACAGCAATGTATATTTCACTATAGCTCTTTTCTCCATTTTTCCCTTGATTTTTGTTGAGATCCACCTCAAATTCCCACAATGAAAATTCAGAGCCAGTTCATGAGGAGCTCTCCATATTTGGGTCCCCATAACTAGAGAATTTCAAATGCTCTTGACCAACATATTAAGAAATATTTTTATTTCGTATATATACACATATCCATCTACACACAGCACATTTTATAAACAATACTTACCTTCACTTTGTAATGCTTTCTGAAATTTGCACTTGTGTGCTTCTTTATTCTTTTACAGACTCTTCAAGTACTCTGATTTGTTGATGGTTTGAACAACAGAGCTAAGGACCTAGATTTGGAAAACCTTTGTTAATGCAGACTAATGACAGGAAGGAGCACAAATATTATTTAAAGCATTTACTGAGACTCATTTGTTCTTAGCATACTACCCTCTGTTTCCATCTACTTCATTGCAAATGACAAGATTTCATTCTTTTTAATGCTAAATGAAATCAGTCAGAGAAAGACAGATACCATATGATTTCACTCCTATGTGGAATTTAAGAAACAAAACAGATGACCATAGGAAAAGGGAAGGAAAAATAAAATAAAAACAGAGAGCGAGGCAAACCATAAGAGACTCTTAACTATAGGGAACAAACAGGGTCGCTGGAGGTTAGATGTGGGGGGGAGATATGGTAACTGGGTGATGGGCATGAAGGAGGACACCTGATGTAATGAGCACTGGGTATTGTATGCAACTGATGCATCACTAAATTCTACCCCTGAAACTAATAATACACAATATGTTAACTTAAAAATCGTTTGTATTTACTTCTGATCCTTCTCTTGCCTTCCACCTTCTCTTGCCTTCTAAAAATCTGTGTACAGATTTTTAGCATTAAATACATAATAATTTAACCTATTTGGTTTTTTTTTTTCTGTCTTTGATCTAGACACTATTATCCATTTTCACTAGCAGCAAGTGAGATTTTGAGAAACCTAGCCATGTATTCTGTGTTCTAAAATTGATCTGAATAGGATCCCTTTCTGGTTTCAATTTCTGCTACTCCCCACATTCATTTTTTTTTTCTTTCAGTCCCATCATCTATGTATAGTTGCTGGATGAAGCTATTAAAAAATATTTATTGTAAACATTAGGATTCCATCGGGGAACAAGAACAACTGTGAAGTAACATGAAATAAAGCATTTACTATAAGGGTTAGGATTCTCACAATGGTGAGGAGGGTTGGTGAAGTAAAGTTCTAGAAGGAGATGATTGGAGCATCAGACAAAAGTCACTAACTAGAGACCAGGAAGGAAGACTAGTTAAGAATAGTGAAGAAGTCAGTGCAATGAATTGTTTCTGCACCTCATGGTGGGTCTGAAGTTACTTTGGTCAGTAGTTAGACTGTCAGGGAAAATATTTCTAAGTGAGACTGAATTAAAAAAAAATCAAAGACAAACGAGAAGTGTTAAGAATAAACCGGTGTCCTCCAGGACAGATAAGAACTTGCCTCTAAGTCCAATAATACAGGAACTCTTCATCCCAGAGTTCCACCTCTGTCTGGCCCAGGACTTGGAGAAGCTGAAGGAAGAGGGCAGGTAAAGGAGCTGTGGGTCTATGTACACCAGTGAGAGAAGACAGTGGATCTACAAGGATGAGCCAAGCCCTGGCAGCACATGGGGGTTTGCGTCCCTCTTCAGGTAATGGCCTCTGCTTCCCTTGTACCTTGCAAAGCTCATTTGAATCTCTTTGTGTCCAACCCTAATCATACAGGGAAGGTGGTTCTGCAACATTGTCATGGATTAAACCACCACACTCAAAACAACAACAACAACAACAACAACAACAACAACAACAACAATGAAAAACCACCGCCCTCTAATTTTGCTCTCTTCTCTGCCTGGAGAATCCCATCACCTCAATCGTCACTTATTTGAGGTAGCACCTCCTTCCCTACAGAGAATCTCTTTGTAAACCCACAATTTCTTTTAAACGTCTTTCCTCATAAATCTTGTAGCAAACTTTGCAAATGACTCTCAGATTTACTGTAGCTCATGTTTATAAATTATTGACTTTTACTAGCTCAAATTTCATTCCCATAAACCTAGTACACAAAATTGCTCAAAAAAAGATTTGTTGAGGTAATAAATGAATAGGGTTTATCACATCCTATCCTTTATGATGGCTTATTTATCTGCTGCTCGACTGTATTATAATTCCCTTGAGAGAAGGGTTGAGTGGTTTGTGTCTCTGTGATCTTCGTCTTCACCAAATGCCAGAGACATTTTATGTGTTTGATCAATTTTGTTCAGCAAATGACTTTAGAAACCTCGCTATCTTCCCTTCCAAGAGTGGAAGAAGCCTTTCCTGACAGATGTGTACATTTTCCACATGTTCACACTGCTAATTGGTCACATAGTCAGAGGGCACCTAATAAGCATTGGTTGACAGTGTTTCAGAGAGTTACATTAAAATCAATACGTGAATTATACCTGCCGATTCCAAATGCCTTGCATGTTCATGGGTAGGTATTTCATGAATGGCACAGGGAATTTTAATGCATTTGTGATTTGATTTGTCAGAAAGCCAAGTCATTGATCATCTTTATAATCCCCACAATGACTGACTCTAACTCATGCGTAGAGACAGTTACAGTTGCTGTCACAAAATATGATCAATCACTTAAGAATTAATTTCAGTTAAATGTTCACAGATAAATTAGATCACGTTTGCCATTTGGATATCTGTTTTGCCTCATCACTTTTATGGCTTCTCTTATCTTTTTGTGAGGCATGTAAGCTCTCTGCCTACAAATTTGACTGAGTAAAACAGACCATTTGAGACATACTAACATGTTCACTTCTTAGGGAAAAAAAATCATTAAACTATTCACTAGTTGAATGCAATTTAGGACCAACCAAGTTTACTAGGCAACACATTTATTCAGTCTAGTGCACTGTGTTCTGATTTCTAACAACAGAAGCTACCTGATTTTCACAGTCAATAACAATTTACAGATAAAAATCAATCTGTTTTACTTGACTGGATTGCAAAACATCTTACAAGTACTTATGTTTTTAACTGGATTTTTTTTTTTTTTACCCAAAGCAAACACACAAAATCTCAGTTTGATTTCTTTGTAAACTATTTTTAAAGCCATTCTTCCTTTTTACCTCTTTTTTTCCCGGTAATTGCTTACCCATTTTTCTCATGCTCCCTCCATTTTGAATTTTTCTATTTACACTTCTTTTTAATCAAAAGTCTTATTTAGGACCTTTTAAAGAGAGGCTTATACAACTTCCATTCCTGACTATGACAGATCGTATTTTACAGACCAATCTCCTTTTGAAAGTAGCAACTATAAATGATGCATGAAATATGAACACAAAAACAACAAAATTGTTGCTTGAAGCCATAAGAGAAAAACCTGGATAGTCAAGACTCGAGTGGTCAAATTCCAAATTCTCTTCTTCCAAAGAAGAGAAATGTCATAAAATTAGGTGGAAAAGGCATTTGCTGATTCTTTAGTAAGGCAGTGCCCAGAAGTTGATCAGAAATCGATGGCTCAAAATATTTATCAACCTCCTAGGGACTAGGAGACAAAACTTGGAGTTCTGGTCTACTAATACAACTAGGCATTAGGAAGCCCATGTATCCTGCTCTTCTATTCTCTTTGTACTTAGAGATTTGAAGAAGACCTCTCTATAAAAGGAGAGATCAAGTAGACAAGTATAAGGGAATATGGAGAATCAGAAGCTAAGGGGAGTTCTTGGAAATCTTGCCATGCTGAGGAGATAAATTTGTGAGTTCAGAGCCCGCCCAAGATAAAGGACTGTGGTAAATACCCTAGGCTGTCAATTGCAATCTCCAAAATTCACTCTAGGAGTAAAAGCGCATTAGAAATAGATTAGACCTCAATAATTTAAAACCCCACCTCAAATCATTTACTTTCAGATTGCTACAAAATAATCTGGCCGTATGTGATTGATGTTCCAAAAGAAAATCCTCTGATAAAGATTATATCATCTAGAATTTCCATATAGCAATCATTCCTATATAGTGATCTAAAATTACCAAGGGATGCCTGGAGACAGGATCAAAAAGAAAATAGGAAAAGTAGACAATCAAAAAAAACCTTTTTGATCCAGATGTGAGAATTTTCAGACATAAGCATTAAAATAATACCAATTTATATGCTCAAGAAAATAAAGACAACATTGGGAATTTCACCAGAGCATTAGAATCCATAAAAACTCAAATACTAGAGCTAAAATATGCAATGGCTGACATGAAGAAATTAACAGATGAGAGGAATTAAACAGAGCAGAAAACATTTTTGAACTTGAAAATAGGACTACAGATTATATCCACTGAAGCATGGACATTAAAAAAGAAGGAGAGGAAAAAATAAAGAAAGAGTAGAATAGTCATATGCAACTTGATGAAAGATCTAATATATTTTGTTCTAAAATCGAAGAGGCAGCAGAAAACAAGAATAAGGCACAAGCAATATTTAAAAAGATATTGCTTTGAAATTTTTCAACACAAACATGAGACATTGAGTCACAGAGTCAATCTATTTTTTTTTTCTAAGATTTTATTTGTTTATGCATGAGAGACACAGAGAGAGTCAGAGACTCAGGCAGAGGGAGAAGCAGGCTCCCTGTGGGGGGAGCCCATTGTGGGACTCGATACTGGACCCCAGATCACGACCTGAGCTGAGGCAGACGCTCAACCACTGAGCCACCCAGGCATCCCTACAGAGTCAATCCAAATAGTGGCTCATTTGTGAACTCTTCCAGCTGTGTGCCATGTACTCAGCAGTGCCCTCTGGTGATGTTGGAAGTCTTCATTTATGCAATTCCTTTTTTATCTTTCCAATCCTTTCCAATCACATTTATTGCATCAAGGCACAGATATTATGCAGAGTCGTGAGTAAGAGAATCAACACAACACAAATGACCAACGATAATGTGGCTGCTTCTCACTGTGGACAAGAATTACTGCTTTGAGATAAAGCATGACATCTCTTTCATGTGGCTAATTGTATAATAACCCACTGTGGCACAGAGGGAAGAGGAAAATTCATTCCTAACCTATGATAGTAATTAGCTTTTATGCCTGAGAATAAGGATTTATAGCAGCTCTTAACAGCGATCTGCAGCCAGTGGGAAAAGAATCATTAGAACATCTACTAGACTAGACATTTACCTGGAAAACTTGATTCTGTGTATATGTGAACAGTATTTTTTTTTTTTTTTTTGGTCTGTCTCTTTGGTCTACATAAGTCTACCTATTTATTAAGAACATGAAAAAAAAAAGAACATGTGCACTTAATAATAAAGAGAAAAAGTAGATGTCCCAATGGGAGATTTTAAAGATTTCCTTTGTATACGAGTATCTTCAAAGGTATCTTATATTTAAATATATCTTGGAATAATTTAGTATCCTTATGGAATGCTGTGTTTCATAATGATTTTCCAATTATTGGATGTGTGATTTCTCTAACACTATTATTGTAAGTTATGTGAAGACTCCATCACACTTTTTCTCACTTTCCACCATTTCTTAGGAACCCAGTATACTCTTTTTCAAAAATACCTTTACAAATGGTTCTTCTCATCTTATTTGGAAGCCTAATCATGAAGGATAATTTAAATGCTCTGATTCTTTTTTCTGAGTTTGGGTCTTGGTCCTTTGGACTTCTCAAGATCATAACGATCAAATGCTTTTGCTTGACCACGTTGAAGGAAATGGGCACCTTTGCTCTGATGCCGTACCTTAATCTTTTGTGGAGTCTTGGATTTGAAACGTGTTCTCTGTGGGCCTCTTCCTTGGCAGCATCTGTGTTCAGGTAGACGGCTCCATCTGTGACTAATGCTGGCCAATAAGAGGTGCGAGCTTAAGTGTAAGAGAAAGTTCAGTCAGACTCCACATAAAACCTTCAGCTAAGATCGCACTGCTCTTACAAACTAAGTCAGACATTTTGCGTGTTTGTGAAAAGTCAGACATTTTGTGAATTGTGTTTGGCTTTTAATGTTTACTCTTTGAAACAAGAGATGAACTGTATCAAAGCAATAAGTACATCAGAAATAAAAACCCTTCAGAGCCCCTGGGGGGCTCAGGGGTTGAGCGCCTGCCATGGGCTCTGGTCGTGACCCCGGGGTCCTGGGATTGAGTTCCACACCAGGCTCCCTGCATGGAGCCCGCTTCTCCCTCTGCTGTGTCTCTGCCTCTGTGTGTGTGTGTGTGTGTGTGTGTGTGTGTGTGTGTGTGTCTCATGAATAAATAAATAAAATCTTTAAAAAAAATAAATATAAAAATAGATAAAAATAAAAAATAAAAACCCTTTAATGCAGTGTCACACATTTGGAATTTCTGTCCAAACTTAGCATTAGATTTTGGAAATAAGTATTAAAATATTTTTGGAGAGGGCAGCCCAGAGTGGCTCAGCGGTTTGGCGCCGCCTTCAGCCCAGGGCGTGATCCTGGAGACCCGGGATCGAGTCCCACGTCAGGCTACTGCATGGAGCCTGCTTCTCCTTCTGCCTGTGTCTCTGCCTCTCTCTCTCTCTCTCTCTCTCTCTCTCTCTGTGTGTGTGTGTGTGTGTCTGTCATGAATAAATAAATAAAATCTTTAAAAAAATTAAAAAAATAAAAATATTTTTGGAGAGTAAAGAACACTTAACATTGTGCTCCCTTTCAGTGCTGCATCTAAAAAAAAAAAAAAGTACATCTCCCCCCTTCAAGGAACTTAGAATCTGATAGAGACACAATGCAGCCTAGTAATTGCAATACAGTAGATGTGCTGGTACCATAGGCTGACTCCTGGTGCTGTATGGTCTCATGATTCCTAGGCCAGAATTTTGGGTTTGCTTTTCTGCTTTGTTTTTGCACTAAATCTCATTACAGTAAAGAATATTTTCCATGTATCTATAGAAATGCCATGCATCATTTGACCCCAAGAGAAAAACCACCTCGTCTTTTCACTTTTAATGTAACTTATTCCTTCAAGAATACTATTTTCCAATAATTATTAACCAACTCAAATCTTTCTAATGACATGCATATTCTTTCTCCTCTCTCTCTCTCTCTCTGCATCAGCATGGGTGTATATTTTAACATCTCTTTAAAAACCAATTACACAATGATGCTCAAAACAAACTACCATTGTTTCTTGTAACTATAGTTATTTTGGGTTTTTGTCTCATAAAATAAATCAAAATAGAAGTATACTGGCAAGTATTACAGTGTCCTGAGAAGCTTGTTAAGTTGGTGTTTCTAAGCATCTGGTAAAATTTTGGGAGAATTGTTTTTCAAGATCTCCTTCCCTGAAATTTCAAAATTTATTTTCAATGCTCATTATCCTGAGCCATTTTTTAAAAAAATATTTTGTTTATTTATTCATGAGAGACACAGAGAGAGAGGCAGGGACACAGGCAGAGGGAGAAGCAGGCTGCTCATAGGGAGCCCCACGTGGGACTGGATCCCACCCTGAGCCAAAGGCAGAGGCTCAATCCCTGAGCCACCCAGGTGTCCATATCTGGAGCCATTTCTTTAAATACTGTTCTCTGCCTTTCCTCAATCAAGCAAAGTTATGCGCTTTCTGGTAATAACAAAACAATTTAAAAGCTTCATTTCCATCAGAAGAAAACATTAAAAATCATTTGCATGCATATTTTTTGCAGAGTTTTCATTTTCCCAGATTATGGATCTATCTCATGGCTATGAAGCAGAATTATGACATAATCTGCCTGAATGGAGTCATGAGTTCAGTATATCTCATTTGTGCATTGTAAACACTTTTCCTTCTAAGATTTATTCTTTGAAAATATAGTTTCCACGCAGTTTCCTACCTAAACTTAGCATTAAGTAGCAACAGAATGACAGATTGCCATTTAGAGCACTAATTGTGATTTTGCCAGAAAGAAATACTATTCACATGAGACAGCACAATATTAAAAGTGGATAATCTGAATCAAAAATGGAAAATGTGGTAGCATGTGTTGGAAAGAAACGCCAACTCCAAATGTCTGTGGTGATGAGGTCTCCAGGGCACAGTTTTATCCCAAGAAGACTGCCAGAATGCCAAGTACCTAGTCCCTATGAAATATTCACAGAACTCTATAAAACAATGAGGTTAATATGGAAATAATCAATCATTAAGAAATGAAAATTGTATTAGAAATCACAACAGCCCTAGTGTAAAACATTATCTCCTTGGCTCATGTAAAAACATATAGATATGTACGTGCAGAGAATTGTCATTCAGAACCCCCAAATGAGAACTAGGTTGGACTATCATTTGATTAACCACGTCTTCCTCGTAGATATTGATGGCAAGAAGAAGGAGAAAGCTCTGCTTTTTCCAAAATTTGATCTCAATAATAAAAAGCGATTTTTCTCTGCATGTACCAGTTTAAAATGTCACCTGAGGCAGTTTCTCAGAGTGGCCCATAGCACGTAATGAGCCGTGAGACAACTGCCAGATGGTTTACGGGTATATTCATTACAAGGCACAATCACAGTTTATTAACAAAGAAGGGGGAAAAAAATGAAACCAAGTTGGCTTTAAAGCATAACGGGAGATGTATTAATGAAATAGAACACCAGCAAATTTTCAGGTAGACTGATCGTCACTTCTCTGTACATTGATATTCGACTCAAACACCCGGTAGCTAATTAGGGACTTCTGTGACAGTGCCAGGATTTTTTCTGATTAGATATTTTAAGTGGTGGACTCCTATGGTTTCAGATATGCTTATTTTCAGCCAGTAATGATCAATCTTCCGCCTGAATGAACATATGCCTTTATCCTTAAAAGTTCTATGCACCGCAAGAAGTCAGAACTGTATGAGGTCCCTCAGAGAGAATACAAGCATATATAAATATATATATATATTATTTTTATTTAAATATATTTAAATATATATTTTTATTTAAATATATTTTATTTATATATATATATATATATTTTTTTTTTTAATCAAAAGCTGCTGCATCAGGGATTCATTCCTGCTCATTCCTTGGCACTTTTTCCATCTCTCCTTCAGTAGAAAGCTGACCTTAGGAACTGGAGTCTCCTCTAGTAAATGGTGGGGAGGGAAGAGGTTGGAGGGGTCAGTCTCCTCAATCTCGTACAGTCTTCTCAGGGTACAGAAACCTTTCATTTCTTGCTTTTTTTTTTTTTTCACTTTGCCTTTCACACCTTCCTGCAGTGGTCTAGAGATAGAAGACCATAAAATAGCATATGTTGTTAGTGAGTTAGCACTAAATTTAATGCTCAGATTATGCCAGACAAGTAGAAACTCATTAAATCTTAAAGGTAATAGTAATTAGAACTTCTAAAACAGATTTCTTTAAACTTTTATGTGTCTTGAAAACTAAGGTATCTTGGCTTGTAAGAACTCCATCAGTATTTTTTATGAGAAAGCTGTTTTGATGGTTATAGTTTCAGAAAAATGGTTTTGAAAATTAAGAGGTAAGACATTCAAGGAGCATTTCATTCCCTCAACAAATATTTGCTAAGAACCTAGAGTGTGCCTGTTGTACTGTGGGGAGATGTAGCAGTCAGCAAACAGACACAAATCCTTCACTATAGGAACTTTCATAGTGGAGGGAATACAACAATAAATAAGAAAGCATACAATAAATCATGTCTGGAAGCAATAACCACTATGAAGAAATATAAAGTCAAATAAGTGGATGAAGAATATAATGAGAAGGTTCTATTTTATAAAGAAATTGAAGAAAATCTTTTTTTTTGATAAAGTGGCATTTAAGCAAGACCTAAAGAATGTGAAGGGTGAAATTTGTAGCTATTTGGACAAGGAAGTTTCCAGCAACAAGTGCAGAAGCTAGTAGTTGGTGTGTTTAAGAAGCAGCAATAAGATTGGTGTGACTTGAATAAGAAAAAGGGAGGGTCTACAGAGCGGCCATTTTGAGAACATTGGTAAAGTAGGGATTTTCAACTATAATTCTTAGTAAAATCTGAAGCTACTTGAGGAGTCTGACCCAGGACATCACTCAGCCTGACCATGCTTTTAAAAAGATGATTGAGGGTTGCCTGGGTGGCTTGGTGGTTGAGTGTCTACCTTTGGCTCAGGGCATGATCCCGGGATCTTGGGGTCCTGGGATAGAGTCCCATGTCAGGCTCCCTGCATGGAGCCTGCTTCTCCCTCTGCCTGTGTTTCTGCCTCTCTCACTGTGTCTCTCATGAATAAATAAATAAAATCTCAAAAAATAAAAAGGATGATAAGATGATTGAGATTGCAGGGTAGCAAACTGACTAAATATGTGCTAGAGTGGAAGTGGAAGTTGAGTAACAGTTTAGAAAACATTGTAGTGGTCAAGATAGGGGACAGATTAGAGTATAAAGATGGAAAGTTGAGAACCAGCCAGATACTGCGTATATTCAGAAGAAAAAGAAAAAAAAAAAAAAGATTTAGTGACAGACTGGATAAAAGAGGTGGACAACGGAAAGAAGTATAAGATGAATCCAAGAGTTTTGGCTTGAACAACATGAAAACTGAAGGTACTGAGGCAGGAAGTCTGGAGGCACATACATCTTTTGCATCACAAGATTTTTCATAAAATTTAAAATAGAATTGGAAAAAGAATGTCTATCAGATTCTCTTTTTTTACCAACCACAATGAGAAGAGAAAGCAAAAGTGATTTTTTTTCCTCTAAAAAGAGGGATTTCCCCTCCCAGAGACAGAGATATGATTAATAGGAACAGGCATAATCGGATGTCCCCAAGAAGGGTTTCACATGGGTTCAGTTTGGGTAAATTCTAGAGCAGTCAGGACTTTTATCTCAATTCCCGTGTTATAACCTGGAGGGGTTCCAAGATTCTTCGAGAAGCCATGTGTCCATCATGGTACTAGAGTGGGAGAAGAATGATGATTATTTGAGGTTTTAAAGCCCCCATCATTCTGGTTGTGATGGACTGATGGAGACCGGTGATCATGAAGGGGTCTCGAGTTTTTGGTGAAGAGTTTACACAGCTGGTTAATTGCTACCAAAATGGGATTGGGTGGAGAACATTAAATCTGTCCCATTAGAGAAGCAATGGAGGGTTTGTTGTTGTTGTTGTTTTGTTTTAAGAGTGGGAGATACAGAGTGACTGACCTCAGCAGCACAAACCAGCATAAGACAGAAGACAGTTTTTGAATATCAAAGACTCATTCTCTACTGAAATTACTGAGTTTACAAGCAGCGGGCCAGATTAATTTAACTCTGCTCTTAAGCAAACGGAAGCTTAAGACTAAATAAGATTATAGGAAGTAAAGGAAATAACATCTCCATGAGTTTGATCTGAAAATGAGAATATGCTCCAATGGTAATATGTGTGGGGTACCTCCTTGGGCTAGATTTTCAAGTAAATCCATTACAAGGATTCTAAAACTTTGATCCTGACAAGCCAATGGAACAGACAGTTTTTTATAAATGAGGAAATTGAATCAAAGACAGGTCAGGCAACTCTCTCAAGGTCACACATCTGATAAGGGGTGGGCTTAGTTTGGGAACCTAGGAAGTCAAATGACATTTGTCATCGCATTAGCTTCTGATTACAGCACCCTGATAGCATGACATTCACTTTGACTTAACAGACTTTTTCTTGTAAACAGACTCAATATATTTTTGCTTTCAAACTAGAACAACTCATCATTTTTTAATCACATGCAATGGTTTACTGTGCCGTAGTAAACTTGGCCTTCTCTTTGATGATCTGCTTTTCTTTCCCCTTATATCCAGCTGGTCATCAAGCACTGCCATGATCATAAATCTTGTATTCCACAATTCTTCACCTCCACGAACATTTGCCCTGACAATCACTAACTTTTCCCATCACTTTAGTACATCCTGCAGCAAAAATAATGGGAAGAGTGTTCCTTCTCAAACACCACAGTTATCATAACTTTCGTTTTGTTCAAATATTTACATTTGACTTCTGTAATTTTAATTTAAATTGGAGTCCTGAGGATACAGAAATGAGAATAGTTTGTTCCAGCACATAGAAAAGCTTTCAATCACTTGTTTGCTTTTGAAAGTATTTAATCAACTAACCTTTACTCTAAGTGGTCCTGTGCAGAACAGTCCACATTCAGTCACTAAAGAAAGCCTGGATATAGATTTTACCTCAAATATAAACTTTTTCTCTATATTCTTCCATGAATGCAAAAACAACCCCAGTCAATAGATCATGGGTGCATTGTAAACCTCTACATAGAGTCCATTGTTCTCTTAGTTACAATATTTAACAGTAAGGACCATACAAGTGTCCTAGATTTAATGCTCATGGGAGTTATCACAATTCATTCATGTTCCATCCAACCACATATGGGGAAGAGCAGATGGTAAATGATGATGACACTGCTGCCTCATTTCCAGTATTCTTTCATCAATCTAGGAGTCTGTCATCTTGTGGTTATTTATAAATTCTTGCCAAATCTATCTCTACCAAGAGATCTCTCTCCCCCTTGTTAAATGTAATACCAGTTTAAATCATTTGGAGCCAGCTCCTCCCCGATGCTACCTTGTCAACATGAAGAGACTTCAGGGTTTGTTTTCGTTTTGTTTGGTTTTTTGCTTTTTAGATTTCCAGAATCAATACTGCATTGCATTACATTAGTGTTTTTGTGTGTTTTTAAAACATCTGTAAGCATTTTTTAATCATCTTTTTAAAACCTTTTTTTTTTATTATTTGTGGGGCACCTCTGTGGCACAGTCAGTTGTGTCCAACTCTTGGCTTTGGCTCAGGTCATGACCTCAGGGTCATGAAATCGAGCCCCAAGTCGGGCTACTCACTCATGTTGGAGTCTGCTTGAAATTTCTCTCCCTTTCCTTTTGCCCTTCCCATTTGTGCTCTCTCTCTTTCTCTTTCTCTCTCATTAAAATAAATAAATATAATCTTAATAAACAAACAAACAAACAAAACTTTAGGGATGCCTGGGTGGCTCAGCAGTTAAATGTCTGCCTTCGGCTTAGGGTGTGACCCTGGAGTCCCGGGATCAAGTCTCACATCAGGCTCCCTGCGTGGAGCCTGCTTCTGTCTCTGCCTGTGTCTCTGCCTCTCTCTCTGTCTCTCATGAATAAATAAATAAAATGTTTTTAAAAAAGCTTTATTACAGAATGCCATCTCTTGAGAGACCAAGGTTAGCAGCTCCAATATCTAAGGCAGTAGAACCTCTAGATTTATTATGTAGCTTAGGGAACACTGAAATGTAGATTAGAAGTGACAAATCGTTTATCAAAAATATTGTTTTATGTTTTTGAGTGCTACCAACCCCATATTCCTTTTATAATCTGTATCATGGCACTTTTATGCATCTAAATAGAACAACAGAATCACAGCATCTTTTCTCATTTTCTTTTCACCATTTTGGTGAACACTTATCTGGAATAAACACTTGAAATAATTATAAGACATATAATAAATAATTAATCAGGTCATTGGGCATTTATTGATCTCTGATGAGTTTCTATGGCTGCTGAGGTTAATAAAAGACAGAACTTGTACTCCAAAGTCCTTAGCCTAGTTGGGAAAATCTACATAGAAACAAGCAAGTTAAAAACATGGGGCTTATCCAAGCTGCTTTGGAAATAAAATAGAGTTTCTATTCATGTGTACAAAGAGAGGATAAAAGTGATGGTTATAATACATGGCTGCAGATGAACATAATTAGGTATGTGGGGGAGAGATAAAAGAAAATAAAGATGATTTCCTTAATTCCTAAAAACTTTCTTCCATGAACATGCTATCTCACTAGGTTACCATGTTCTATTTTCCCTTGACAGTAAATATTTTTGATAGAATTGTCTACTTATTACTTGTTAGTAATATTTAAGTTAGTAATTCCTAAGAATATTAAGTCAGACTCCCACCTCCAATTTTTTTCTGATGCTACAATAGTCACAAAATGTTACAAATCACTATCTTGTCAACAAACCAAGTAATATCGGATTATCACTCCTTGTTGTCATCTGTGATAGCACAACACTGTCAAGTTCATCTTATATGTGTTCTTCTTCAATGGTAGATTTCTTCTCTCATCGTCAGACCTCCCCCTGTCAAGTTGCCCCCGTTTCTCAGTTCATTGCCACCTAATTCCACTTGTTAACCCATTACCTCCATGAAGATGACTTCAATCATATAGGAAGCTTGACATCTCTCCTTACTCTAAGGCAGAATTTTGGCCTACTGGAAATCTCCAAACTCTGCAACTAATGCTCTGGTCTAAACGTTTGTGTTGCCCCAGAATTCACATGTTGGAATTCTCATGCCTGGTTCGATAGTGTTAGAAGGCGGAGTCTTTGGGAGGTGATTAGGTTATACAGTTGCGACCCTCATAAATGGTATTAGTGTTTTTTTGTTTTTTGTTTTGTTTTTGTTTGTTTTTGTTTTTAATAGACCCAACAGAAGTCCTTAGGCCCTTCTACTGCATGAGGATATAAGAAGTCTGTGAGCCTGAAGAGAGTGCTTTAAGCGACCATGTTCGCACCCTATTGAACTTTGAGCCTTTAAAATTGTGAGAAATAAATTTCCATTGTTTAGAAATATCATCTGTGGTATTTTATTACAGCAGCCTGAACAGAACTAACTCCCAAGAGTCTCTAGATCTGTCCCGACTTTTATAGATAATCCACATTTAGATTATTTTTTCTTTCCCATACAGAATTACTCAAAATCTCAATAAATACATGAAAATATCTCCCTTCTTTGTTTTTACCTTTGTTTCTTCTTCTTTTAGTATGTCACCAAAAATAAAAACTTACTATACCAAAAAAAAAAAAAAAACACTTACTATACCATGAGCCTTCTGTGAAATAGTCAAATCAATAGCACATACACAGCTATTTAATATTTTTTCTTTTATTCTCTTACTAAGTTTAATGCATTTTACCTGATACTATAGGTATCTCTGTCCCTCACTTCTCTCTTTCACTCTGAGTGGCAGAAAGGTGTAATGTTTCTAAAGCTAGACAGGCTTGAATTGAAACCCATAGTCTACATTTCCACTTAGATATTGAACAGAAGATGGTAATTTTTATCTTTCCTTCCATACCTCCAGGTTCTCAAATTTAACTGAACATTAGAATCACTTGGGTACTTTAAAAATACTCATCATAGAATTACATCTACTACTATTTCAATTTAATTGATCTGAAATATGGACTGGACAGAGGATTTTAAAATTTCCAAGGTTTTCGAAAGGACCTCTAAGGTTGAGGACTCTGGTGGAAAGTGAGGTGCCAATCTTTCTTCCCCAATTTTTGCACAGTACTTAGTATAAAAATTCTCACATACTATGAAAATGTTAATAATTATTTGTCAGTACCCACCGTTTGCTTCAACGTGGATGGAACTGGAGGGTATTATGCTGAGTGAAATAAGTCAATCGGAGAAGGACAAACAGTGTATGTTCTCATTCATTTGGGGAATATAAATAATAGTGAAAGGGAATATAAAGGAAGGGAGAAGAAATGTTGGGAAATATCAGGAAGGGAGACAGAACATAAAGACTCCTAACTCGGTGAAACGAACTAGGGGTGGTGGAAGGGGGGAGGAGGGCGGGTGTTGGAGGGGAATGGGTGACGGGCACTGAGGTGGACACTTGACGGGATGAGCACTGGGTGTTTTTCTGTATATTGGTAAATTGAACACCAATAAAAATTAATTAAAAAAATAATAATTATTTGTCAGTTGAAGGACTATGTTGGGAGTTCACAGATATTCCTGAAAAAAGGGGGAAAAAGCCTAGAAGACAACTATTAGAAAGGCATAAGAAAGAGGTACACACAAAATTGTTAGTCACTTTACAACAATTAATTTAGCATCAGCAAGCAAATTTGTGGGGAAAAAAAACATTGGGGGTCATTCAGATCTAATTTCAATATTTAAAGCAAAGAGTAAAAAGATGAATGTTAATTCAGTAGAAATTTTTTGTTTAGCTTATAGAGGCCTTAGAGGTGAAGGCAATGTGTGTTTTCTGAGAGACCTTCACATAGTATCTGACTTCTGAGATTCTATTAATGTGTTTTTGTTTTTTAAAGATTTTATTTACTTATTCATGAGAGATACAGAGAGAGAGGCAGAGAAACAGGCAGAGGGAGAAGCAGGCTCCATGCAGGGAGCCCGATGTGGGACTCGATCCCGGGACCCCAGGGCCTGGGCCAAAGGCGGCATTAAACCGCTGAGCCATCCAGGGATCCCTATTAATGTGTTTAATGTGCATTTCTCAGGTTCTTCCTGTGGCTGGTAAGAGCCCAACAGAACCCAAGAAAGTTTCAGGAAATAGAAGCCATAAAAATTTGCAAAAAAAAAAAAAAATTGGCTTTGATATTGGATGATCCAATTCAATCCTTATTTCACCATTTCTTTATGGAATATGGTGATAATTATGGAATTCTGTCTACATCCCAGACTCTGTACTAGAATGTGGAATTAAATGAGGAAGAAGATGTAATCTATGGTCCAAAAATCTTCTGATGGAGAAGGTAAATGAGTAAAAAAAGAAACTAAGATAGGAAAACACAATGTGAAGAATTTTATGCATAAAAAACCATGAGACCAGTCACAGAAAAGCCAGGAAAGCAATTTTGCAAAAGAAAAGGCTAAACTGATCATCTCTATTCTCTCCTATCTTTTTGTGATTCTCAAGTTTACAATTTTATCTATGAGTAGAGATATATAAAATTACAAAAATTTTCATAGGATGCAGGAAATGTCATGTTCATAGTGGGCTAGCAATGTTAGCACACCGCCATGTTGTGGGTGAGAAGGGGCCAGGTTGCATTATTAAAGTAAGGAAGAGAATAAGAGGAAGAAAAACAACAGTAGCTAGGGTACTGTTTTATTTTCCAGGAACAGTAAAGTTGATGTTTTAGGAAAACTTTGGCCAAGAGCCCTGAAATATTTAAATGTCAGCAATAGTTAGATCCAAATGTCTAATGAATTGTGTAAAGTATGTGAAAATTGGGAAAGACTTTGATTTAATAATCACAATGCACACACGCACCAATACACATACACAAACACAAAAAGCAATATTGATCACATTTTAGAAATACAGATGGTAGACATGAGTGGCTAGAAAAGATTTGGAAAACTCCTTGCGAAAAAAGAGAGAATAAAATACATTCAGTTAAGATAATGAGCAAATACAAGAATATTCTATTCATTTTTCCCTAGGAGTTTGGTTAAATTCTGCAGTTCTTGGCAGTGGAATAAAATGTATGCGTGCTCTGTTTGTTAGATTTAGCACAAAGTCAAATTTCTTCTAGAGATTCTTTAAATGTTGATCACAAAAATCCTTTATACTCTTAAAAAGTAATGAGTATCTCAAAAACTTTTATTTTGGGGCTTATACCTCACAATATTTTCTGCTTTAGAAACTAAAATTGAGAAATTTAAAAATATACTTGTTAATTAATTTATTTAAATATAACAATAAGAAACCCATTACCTGTAGGTATACTGTTTTTATTAAAAATTCATTTTCCAAACCAAAAAATTTTTGAGAAGAGTAGTACTGTATGTTATCTCTGTATTTCTCTTTAATATCTGAATTAATTCAAGATAGCTAATACTTACATTTCCTTCTGGTCAACGTATTTCAATATGTTTCGGTGGATGTCTATGAATAAAATCTTGCCCCTACTGATACACAGTTAAAAAAGAGAATAATGTTATGGGTGTTTTTCCTCGCTACTGCACCAAAATTCAACCTGTAGTAGTTACTTACAGGTTGGGTTTATTTTTCTTTTTGCACTTTGAATGAATTTCGTGCCCATGTCTGATTTTGTTACATCACTTATTGATCAGAAAATATTGGTTCAATATGTTATGCAAGTTTTTCAACTGCTGACCCACTTCATTACAACAATATAAAAAATCACATTCATTAATAAAATCACCAAACCCATCAGAAAATCTTGAAGCTGTCAGGCTTATGGCGATGCAAACAAGTTCTCCAAAATTCTAACTTGCTTGAAAATTTGAACTTTATCATTGGCAATAAATCTTGTCAGTTATTTTCCTTGAAGTGACAGGCTTAATTAATTGATACCTTTTTGGCAAAATATCTGCTCAGTACCCAAATGTGATTAACCAGTTTATGTCAGTTGTTCTTTTTGGTACCCTATGAGAAAATAGTTCCTCAGGTCATGACTCAATTGCATCTCCTCATACCAAGACTACAGTCTTGATTCATGTTAAACCATCGACATTTTTATGGGTCACGCTTTTGAGCCATCAGTGCAAATGCTGATAAAGTGAAAAAACCCATCATTGTCTTACTTGACTTATAAAAATAGTCTTAACCCAACAGACCCCTTGAATACATATCAGAGACTCCAAAGGGTTCACTGATCACACTGTTCTAGACACATAACTAACACAAATATAATGTACAAATGTAGGAAAAAAGTACACGTACATGTATGCATGTTCACACACATGAGATTTATATAAATATGTCCTATGGACTGAATGGGGTCCCTCTAAAAGTCATATGTTGAAGGTCTAGCTCCCAGTGTGATGGTATTTGGAGACAGAGACTTTGGGAGGCAATTAGATCGTGACGGTGGAGCCCTCATGATGGGATAGGTGCCCCTACAGGGAACAAGAACAAAAACAAACAAACAAAAAACGCAATTCTCTCTGTCTCTGCTCTGTGAGGCTACAACAAGAAGGCAGAGTCTGCAAGCCAGGAAGAGGGCTCTCACCAGAACCCAACCACACTAGCACTCTGGTTTCAGACTCCATAGCCTCCAGAACTATGAGAAATAAATATCTGCTGTTTAAACCACCTAGTTTATGGTATTTTGTTACAGAAGCCTGAGATGACTAATATAACATGCAGCCACAGCAGGTTTTGCTATTCTCATTCATTTATGACCATTTACTGAAACTTAAGGATGTCTGTGTGTTTAGAATTTATAAGATTATCCTGAAGTATTTCACAGAAGACTATTAGAAAAAAAAATCTTCCTTGGCTTCTATTCAAATCCTTCCCACTGGCATGATGGAGGAAAATTGGTTAATGTGTATCAGGATAGGAAACAAACAAATAACAGTAATTTAGAAAGAGTCCCATAGCACTGATTGCACATCTCAATTAAGACATAATTTAAACTATGAGACATGAGAATTCGGTGGGCTAATTCCATCAGACTAGGATGGAAACAGAAGAAACTAAGAGAAGAGATAATAGATATTTTTTTTTAAAGGAAGAATGTAAAGTTGAATCAATTGGAAAGATAAACAAGCATTTATTTTAAAACTAAAGTTTTGAGAGTTTGGTATGTGCTTGACGTCATTCAGGATAGCGGGATTGCAATTGTGGACAAGACCGATCTGATGTCTGCCCTCCCAGAGTTTACAGTACAGTGGCTGCTATAGGTGAGTGACAAGCATTACTCTAAAGTGAGATAGATGGGATGTCACCAACAGAGAACCATCTCTGAACGGTTACTGAAGGCTGGTAGGCAGTTGATTTTAATTGATGTAATGTTATGCCAAGATAATGACGTGGTTAAAAAGATAGAAATCAGTTAGGAAAGAACAGAGGCTGCAGGCTAGGAGACAAGGAGAAAGAATCGTAGCAAGGGACTCCTGGAGCTCTAGACACGTAGGAAGGACTGAGAAAATAGGAACATCAGTACAGCAAAGCCACAGGGTGGATTCCCTCATTGAATGGCAGCCCTGGGAGAAACACAAGGCTCACTCTCTGGCATGGTCCTACTTGATCTCCTCCACGTTAGATTAATTTCCTTTCCCAGAAGACCACGCTCTTCCGCATGCCTGCTGGATTGTGTTCTTACATGCCTGCTGGATTGTGCGCTAAACAGTAGCTTCCTGTTTCACCACTCCAACCAAAACCCATACTACCCTCCATTGTGCACCAGGGCTCTTTAGATCTGCCTCAATTTTGACAGTTGTCACCGTGCATGATATTTGTTTATGTGTCTGTCTTAATAGAAATTTCGAAGTGAGCTTTGATTATAGCAATGTTCTTACCAATTGCTCAAACTGTTAGGACTGACATCTCCGCCCTTTGAAACCTGTTTGGGGACTTCTCTACTCCTCCTCTACCCTGATATCTTGGTCATTTGAAACCTGTTTGGGGACTTCTCTACTACTCCTCCACCAAGAAACAAGATTATTTGAGCGCAGAGCACACTCCTGAATGCATTTACTCCACATACACTACAGCCTGATAGAAACAGATTTTAAATGACTGCTGCAAATCACAAACATTTTTCAGTAAATGTAAACATTCTTTTTTTTTTCTGAGCTGAAAACATTTCGAAGAATTCAGAGTTTATATATATAACAGATGGTTCAATTTGGTCTAAAAGTTCGCTGTATCTCAGGATAATTGGTCGTGAATAGCACGGTAATGTGACTGAGCTGCGATCGAGCATAACCCATAAATAAAACACACCTGTAGAAGTGTTCAAAGCAGCTGTTAATTGTTCCACCTGGGCTACAACGTAACAGTGGAAAGTGTGCTAATAGTACCATTTGTGGGCTAATTCACTTAACTTTGGCTTTTTGCAACTTCAGATCATATTTCTGCAAACCAAACTAAGTTTCTGAACTAACAACTCTTCCACATATTTCCAGTAAACAAATGACGTAAGCCAACCCACATCTAGACAAACCACAGACGTAGAGAGCGAGTTAAAGGCCATCTTACTATCTCACTACTGTCCCCATTATAAGAAACAGCAATGAGAGTACTTCATGCTTACACATATTTTTAATTCTTTAAATAACCTGATGCAACACATTTATAAAAACCCATATTTTCAGATGGTAGGTTTTTGACAAAGATTAAAACAGATTAATATAAGCACGATCACATAGCACAGATAACCCATGGCAGGATAACAAGACCAACATGAATAGCTCTAAAACTTTATGACTATTCTAGTGGCTTTTGTGTGCTCTGTCAAATTTGAAAGTTATAACAGTCCTGTGAAGTAGGCTAGTTTCCCTGTCCTTTATAGATGGACTGTTCCTTCTGAGAAGTACCTCCCTAATGTCACCCAGCACTTGACGGCAGATCCAGCTTCTTGATCCACAGATTTTCCTTTCAAATCCAATGTTCTAATCGCCAGGCCTCACTGACTCTCAAAACAATAATAAACATAATTTCAGAGACTGAGCTAAAATCATCTCACCTTCTTCAGGAATTTTAGGTGAGAGAATTCAGCGGTTTAAAAGGTCTAGGAAGTGAGATAAAGCACCGCGGATGGGCAAAGAGAGACGTATCGGGTACGGTGACCACTGAGCAGAAAATGGTGAAAATAATAACAAAGAGGGGATCTTGAGAAGAGAGGTTGAGAGCAACCTGTGAAAGCATTATCCTAGATTTGCCAGCTCGGTGGTTTTGATTCAAATCCAGGAAATTAACTTTGTTCTCTTCCAGATTCACAGTTACAACTCACAGCCAGTCATTTGCCAAATTTGAGCTTTCGACCCTTCTACTGAAACTGTGTTTGCATTGCTCTCGAAGGAGGTGGTAGGAGGGCCATGAGCCGTGGAGCAAGGAATTCGACTCAGCCACGGTTCCATCCTGGCTCCTCCACTTGTGAGCTGGTAACCTCACCCCAGTTACTTAAATAAACACTATTGCCTCTCAGTTTTCTCAGCCATAGATGAAAATTATTAGTAACACCCACCTAGTACACTTGCTGCGAATATTAAGATAATACACATAAGGCTTCAGAACAGTATCTGGCCCAGAGCAAACTATCAGCAGATTCAAGCTATAAGAATGTAGAAATCTGTTTATGCAAAAGAAAATGAAGGCAAGAGATGTAGATGTGAATAGTGCAGGTCTAGGAACAGTAGAAATGAAGGAATGATGTGACATTTAGATAGATATTGGAATATTGGAAGCTTTAGAAGAGAGAGAATTGCTTTTTTTTTTTTTTTGGAAAAGCAGAATTCTTGCCGGGCAGGCAACTAGGAAGTTGAATTGAAATTAAGAACTAAGGGATTAAGGGATTAAGGGATGTTGTCCTTGTCCTTTTAGAGAACATTCTATGGAAAGATTGATATAGTAATTTTTCAGAAAGGGGAGGCGGAAGGAGAATGAGAGAGAGAGAGAGAGAATCTCCAACAGACTCCATGCTGAGTCAGCGTCCCATGTGGAGCTCTCTCTCATGACTCTGAGATCATGACCTTAGCCGAAATCAAGAGTCAGAGGCTTAACTGCCTGAGCCCCCCAGATTCCCCACTATGAAGAGAATCCTTAACGACAGTGTTTAGGTCTCAGGGACAGGTGCACGCATGTGCATACCTACAGGTGACCAAATTGACTTGAGTGCAAATCAGTTTAATACTCTGTGCACAGCTTCTTCAGGTATCTGCTCCTCCCTACAACTTCTCAATTTCTGGATATTCTGTTTAATTTTTTTACGTTATAATTTATCATTGGAACTATTCACATAATAGTTAAAAAGAGTGAAGTCAGTTTGATTTAAGGAAGAGTAATCTAAAAATCAAATTGTGAAGCATCACCGACGTTATTTTTTAATGTGAAATTTTAAATTGATGTGTCTATTACAGATTCATCTCCCCAAACTGAATTTTCATTCCTCTTTTAGTAGCAGCCTATGATACGAATGATGGTTAAAGAAGAATCTCGAAATCTTGTACTTTTTTAACAAAAAACTATATTTGATAATGTGAAGGATATGAATCAAAGTTAGTGGTACTTATTCATGTAAGGATGGCAGTTTTAATGAGTTGTCACTGTTATTCAGACAATAATTTTTATAATTGGAAGTGGCTACTGTGAGGTCACAATAAGGAAATAAAATCTTCATTTAGTTGAAATGTAACTTTGTTCAGTTATAATGACCCATAGAAAAGAGGGTTTTCAGCTAAGGGTGCATTCTCATCACGTACACAGTAAAATATAATTAAGTTCAGCCCTCATTCACAGCATCTGCATTTAAAAGCTCAACTCTGTACGAAGCTCCTCCTTTTCATTCTCCTCCACTTCACTCCTCCTCCTTCTGTATTTTGACCTCTGGGTCTTGGAACCGTGCAAGATATATTGAGATCTTTGATCTCATTAACATGTTTTGCAATTCATTTTTTCTGTTCCTATCTAGTTAAAATAGATTAGTACTCATAGATATTAAGTTACAAAGCCCAGGTCAGTGCACCGAGATATTGCAAGTCAAAGCAGGCATTTAATTCTTGATTTCATTTAAATAATTATTTAAAGATTGGAACAAAGGGACCTTGAGAGGTTATTTAGTCTATCTCCTGCATCTTAGGTAAAATTATTCCTAAAATAGGTGCCTGACAATCTTTTTCACTCCTAAGGAATCCTTAGAAAGGGACTTAAAGCGCCATCTTGGCATATTATTCTGCTCCATAAAAACACTCAATATTGTCTTAATTTCAGACTTAAATCTCAGATGTCATTTTATTTTTTCTTTGTCCTTAGAAGAAGTAATTGAATGATTTTCCCTGCAGTAATCTCATATTTTTAAGTTCTTCTTCCAACTATTTATTTTATCCTTCTACTTCCTCTTTTGCATTCTCAATTCCACTGCAAAAGAGTGACTTGTACAGACCTTGTGATAGATTACAATAATATCCCAGTACCAAAGATGAAGAAAATAGTGTGACTGACAAATATTTATTTAATCTTCAGTTGTACCCTGTTTTTCCAGTGGTAAAAAATACTCATGATATTTCTTACAAACTCAAGAGAACTGGTTTTTATGAGATGGTGATAATTTAAATGAATATTTCATAAAATATATTTGTCAAATTATTTGACTTTTTTGAGTTTTATGTCCCTTATGTTAAAAAAAAAGGAAAGAAGAGAGAAAGAAAGAAGAAAGAAGAAAGAAAGAAAGAAAGAAAAGAAAGAAAGAAAGAAAGAAAGAGAAAGAAAGAAAGAAAGAAGAAAGAAAGAAAGAGAAAGAAAGAAAGAAAGAAAGAAAGAAAGAAAGAAAGAAAGAAAGAAAGAAAAGAAAAAAGAAACCTTGTGTGAGTTAAAGCAAATATTAAAGAAATATTTTGGGACATCTGGTTCAGTTTATTAAGCATCCAACTTTTGGTTTCTGCACAGGTCATGATCTCAAGGTAGTGAGATCAAACCCTTTGTAGGGCTCTGTGTTCAGCTCCAGGTCTGCTTCAGATTCTCTCTCCCTCTCCCTCCTACTCACTCTTTCTCTCTGTCTCTTTCTCAAATAAATAAATAAAACTTAAAAAAAATACTTTTGTGGTAACCTAAATTTACTGATACTTTTGTGTCAGCCTAAAGATGAGAGTCAGAGTGGAAGAAAAGATATTCAAGAGCAGTTTTAATGGGGGAGGGGATTTTCTTGCATACTCTTTCTCTAAATATTTTTTCTTTAATTCTCACACTCACTTCTAGAGTCATATTTACTGCTTTTTTGAACAACACTCTATCCAGCCTGGTAGCTAGGCTGGAGTTAATTGTGATACCACTGTACATTTTGAACTTTGTCATATGGTCTAAAACTTTGCTACTTCCATCTTAAATAAAAATAATTTATTTCAGCATTCTGCATTGGCAGTAATGGGAACGATCAGTCCTTAGATCTTTAGGTGGAAGCCTGACTGTCTACGTGAAATCTTCCACTATGGAAATAAGCATATAACAGGCTAAAAGTAACCCAGAGAAATTTCCAAAATGTTATAATGAACTCCAGTTATACTAACTTTCATATTTCATTAAATATTATTATTATTATGAGTAGTAATTTCATAATTTAAAAAAAAGAAGAAAAAAACTTGAATCATAAGCAGAGGAAACTACTTAGAGGGTGATATTGTTGAGCTTATCTCCATCTTTTGTGCAGCCTTATCCCAGAGTCCATTGTAACTTCATCACTTTTAGCATTTTGTGCTTAAGGAAGATACTGTGTTTTATGAAGCATCTTGATACTCCACACTAAGCTTTGAAAAATCTTCTAAATGTGTACAATTTTCATAGATTTATCAAATAATCCAAGGTTGGGAAATGCAGCATAATCTTCAAAAAGATGTTCCTCTTGATTGGCTGGAAAGGAAAGTAGACAGGTACTTTGAAGTCGTCTAGCCTTTCATTTCAGCAAGTAGGGAAGGGAGAAAGTTTGCCTTAGTTTTCAGATATGTCTGTGATTGAGATCAATATAACTCAACACCCAAGGACTCCCAGGAGATTGTTTTTCTCAATCTTAACCTGGGACTGGCAGCTGACTTACCAAGGGGGAGATGCTAAATGATAAAAACATCCATGGGCAAATTATTCAACTACTTGGTCTTTTGAAACATTTCCTGGAAATAGGTCCAAATAAGATTTATTTCCATTAGTGTTACCCTAATATTTTTCTAAGACATATTTATCTATGTATTTATAAAACATTTTGAACCAAGTATGCTATAAATATTTTATTGTTTTAAAGGATAAGTGTCTAATCGATTGCTTATATGAATAATATATTACAAAATAAATTTTGGTTTTCATATTCCAGGACATGCTATTTTAAAATAAATGAAACACGAAAACATTCAGTTTTTTTATTAGTTGTCAGAAAAAATTACACTTGTAAGAATTAGTACTTCTATGATTTGCATAGTAGGCATTCAATAAACATGTTTAAGCGATTTGTAAAAGTAGTAGGCAGATCTTCAAGTTTTATATAGAATTCAATAAAATCTTCACATTTGTACATGCAACTTTAAAATAATTTGTGGATATATTTTTATCCTTAATATAAGCTAGCTCCAAATAGTATTTCCTTAGAACTCTCTTTTATGAAAGAAATGAAAGTATGAAACATGTTTTTTTTTTTGTTTTGTTTTTAATTTAATTGGATACCAAGAATATGGCATCTTGGTGAACTTGTTCCCTTAATATGGATAATCATAACATCTTGCATGCATAAAATTTTTTGAAGAGTAGTCAAACAGCCTCGCTAACACCTTTTAAAATTAAAATAAAATTTAGTTGTCAAGTAAAATAAAATCTAAATTGCTTAGTAAACTCTGGATTTACGGCAGACTAGCAAGCAGGTCATATATGAATTTCATATACAGGTTCTTGAAGTTGTAAATTGAAGAAAACTCATTCAAATTGCTGGAGGAAAATACGTTACTCTGTTTATATTAAAAGCTGTGAGCAAGACAACTTAATGGAAATTGGGTACACTGCTACATGGCTTCAAGCTCCTTTAGCTACAAAGCCGAAGAGGTATTTAATTATAAGTTCTAATAAGAATATCCACGTGACGCAAGGAAAATATAACTTTTTCTGAAAGTTCACACGTATTCAGGGCATAAAGGGAAATAGGAAACAAAAGCAAGGAAGATAGCGCTGTTCTGGATTCTTCAAAAGCAGGACCATTTACCTTGTAATTTAGAAAACTGTGGACCTAATCAAATGTTTTACAAGGGTACTGAAATGTCTTGTTAAGTCATCAAAAGGTCTTCCATTGCCAAGCTCATATTAATTAACATGTCTAGGTTCTATCTCTCAGGGATGCAACTACATGGTGTGAGCTGGGCTCCCGAGGAACTATAGTTCTGTTAAGAGATGAGGAGAGCAGGGGCACCGACCAAGACGATGGTCTGGAGGAGGAAGAGCACTTTAGGAGCTTCCTGGGGGTATAAGAGATGCCTCAGGAAGGAAGCTGCTTCTTTAGAACCTAAAACTAGAGCTTCCTCAGGCCCTCTCGACTGCCCCCACAGAGCTGCTGACTCTCCAGGACCGACAATCCCCTTATCACTCAGTGGAAGCAACTGAAGAGGAACAAAAATTGTGTCTGTTCTGATGTCTCTTTTCTAAAAAAAAAAAAAAAATACTATTCCTGATAACTAATGTCAATGGATCACCTTAAAATTTCAAGTCTTGCATATTTAACACTCTAGGAACTAGTCATGGCTGTTGCAAGTCTTGCCCTGGAAGAAGAACCCTTATATGTGAGAATGTGAACTCTGCAGCCAACATGAGTAACACCAGGGAGCACTGTCAACACCGGGCCTGGCAGACAGCAATGGGCCGGCCCTGAAAGCAGCCAAACAAACACAAATGATGACAAAAGACCAGAACTCCACAAAAGCCCCAAATCTGCAGATAACAAAGTGATCCACGCAACCAGCCATGACTTCCCGAAGGCTTCTCTAGAACAATCACATGCTGCAAGAGAAAGGTGGCTTCCTAAAGACAAGGGACTGCCCGTGTTGGCTGTACAGCCAAGAACTAGGGTCCTTTTAACCACCTGAGATGAAATGGTTGTGTTTTCATGAGTCTGTAACTTATCTTAGAGCAACTGTTCCCTTAGAATGTCTTGATGCATCAAATACCTCTTCTGTCACTCTGCAGGTAACTTTAAATTCAGTTCAATCCCTCCTCATCCCAGGATGTTCCTTTACAAGAAGATAATGTTCAGGTTTTTGTATGTCTCTCTACCCCAACTTTTTCCATGTTACCCGGAGCCATGACTTTAAGACTTTGTACAAGGACGTTTCTTCCCAGTCTTGACCCTTGCCTGCATCTCTGCATCATGGGTGCCCATGTTGGCTGATGCGACATTAACACGCCAGTTGCAGATTCTCAATGTGCATATCATTTTCAACTTCAAGACACATCAAAATCAGTATGAAGCTTACTGCATTTGAAATAGATCTCCAGCCATACTCTTTGCTTTTTAAATATAAACAACGTTAAAAAGAGTAAGGGTTTTTATCAACCTTAGATGTAACCTATTAGATTCTAGTAACCCCAACCTTGCAGAGAAAGTGCTGAAGGTCTGGGTTGGGTTCTGGATGGTACGACCTGCTTTTCTCTTTCTGTTCTTCTTCGTACTGCACCACCCACCAGTTAGCCACCTGTACATTAAAAGAGAATTTCCAGAATCTCAAAACTTTACAAGTTTGGTAAATAGGCTGAAATGTACATTCTCTGTTTGACACTTGAGATTCTGTGCGAACGGCAATATTTTTCCCCATTCCTAGAAGATCTTGTTCTGACACTGAGAAATTGATGACAAGAAAAGAAACTGTACTTTGTAAGCCGTGGAAGAATTTGCCAGATGGTAAATGACACTGAGTGTTTGATCAGCACACTGCCGTTCTCCGACTAGAGGCCAATGACGTGTACTTTGAGGATCCTAGGTGTGAAGTGTGGAAGACGGGCCGGGAAAGCAGACGGCCAGTGAGGATGCACCAGAGCACTTTTCACCCAGAACAACGCATCAGTTAAGGAGTTGCTTTCAATATTAGAAATATGTGAGATATAATCTAAGATTAATAGATGAAAAGTTAAACTGCATAAAATGAATTTGGAACGCATTTAGAAAAATTTAGATGATTGCCGTTACAGGTTGGGTTGTCCACGACTGCGGAAATTTCCCTACGTCAGTTCAGCTGTAGGTTTCTATCATCAAGCCCTTTAATTTCCAGTCCACAAACAAAAATTAATAGAGAACTGTGTTCTGTTCATGATTCTATGGGAAGACTTTCCTGTCACTTATTAGCTGCATAAGCTTTTCAAAGTATAGAAACTTAACCAAGTCCCTTAATTCCAAGGCCCTTTATACATCAAGGTAAGGGCTCGAAGGACTCATAGGACAAAGCCCATCCTTCACAACTGTGATTCCCTTCCCTCTTTATTTCCTCCCCATAGAGTTAAGGATATTCAGACCTTTTGAGAAAAATGCATTTTTGTTAAGGTCTGCAACATTTTGTTTGAAAAGTTTCAGACCTTCGGAAAAGTTGAAAGAATCGGGTAGGTGAAGAGTATAAGACCGTTTTTAATTTACAAAAACATCAGTGGACTAGGTGAAAAGTATAGGAGCATCCTTTGTGCCTAAGCTGAACTCTATGGAACTGCTATTATTTAGGTTAAATCTGCTCAAATATCTGCAGTTTCATGTGATTCGAAATAAATACAACTAATACACCCTTTGCTGAGGTTCACCAGTGGTTCATGTTTTGTCCATTTGGTCGCCCTTCTAGATCTCAAAATAAATATAGATATAGATGTATAGATCTATTCACTCATGTGTCTATCCATTTATCCACCGGCCTGCCTATCTGTATATCTATCTTCAATCTATATCATCTATTTAATCTATCGTCTCTACTCTGTCAAAATCTGCTAAATCCATTATTCTAAACCATTAAACTCTCTCTCTCTCTCTCTCTCTCTTCACACACATAAACACACACACAAAATATTCATATTTCCTTTCTTTTTAAAAGATACATAGAAAAATAAATAAGTAAATAAGTGAGTAAGTAAATAAATAAAATAAAGACACATAATACACCATTGTGGAGGAAAGGACGTACAGAAAGGACAGATGAGCCAGCTGCTCTCCGCATGAGAATTAAGGATATTCTCGGCATTTTTGCTATTATAACTAATTTCAAAATGATTAACATTATACATAATGTTTGTCGTTTTAGTTTCTTGTTGCTTTAAACTGACGGAATTCAATTCCTAGAAGGAGAATTGTTGAGTAAATGGATAAATACTTACATACTTAATGCTATATGCTGCTGAACGTCCCTCCAAAGAAAGACACTATTTTAAAGTCCCATCAGTGTAAGAGAGTCCCTGTTTCCTCACAAGGTATTGCCAATCTGTGGTCAATCTAATTGCTGAGAAATATGATCACAGTGTGATTTTGTGTTTCCCGTATTTTAAGGGACACTCTATCCCAGGACCCCAGGATCACGACTTGAACCAAAGGGAGATGCTCAACCACTGAGCCACCCAGGTGCCCCTACACTTTGTTTTTTTAAATTGAGGATTTATAATATGTTCAAAATCTACTAATTCTATGGACAGAGCTCTTTCAATGCTACTTTTTCCCCCAGTTCCTTCTGTGTTATGCTAGTATCATGTTATTATTTTTTTTTAATTTAAACTTTAGAATACACTTTTCTAGCTCTGGAGCAAAACCCAATCCAAATTTACTTGGCATTTTGTGACGTGAAATTTATTTATTATTTTGGCATTTCGTGATGTGAAATCAACGTACTTAAATTAAAATTATATCTTAATTTGTCCAAGTCTACTTCTTTGTCTTTTGTGGTGTTTGATAATCCCTTGTTTGAATAAAGCTTCTCCTCTAACAGGGATTCCTCCTCCCAGGAATGCCTCCCGAGACAGTCTTCCCTGAGCTCTTGTATATTTAAAGCTATTTTCTGGGATCCCTGGGTGGCGCAGCGGTTTGGCGCCTGCCTTTGGCCCAGGGCGCGATCCTGGAGACCCGGGATCGAATCCCACATCGGGCTCCTGGTGCATGGAGCCTGCTTCTCCCTCTGCCTATGTCTCTGCCTCTTTCTCTCTCTCTGTGACTATCATAAATAAATAAAGATTAAAAAAATAAATAAATAAAGCTATTTTCCTATGTACTTGATACTTTGAGAACAGCGTAGCTCACTATAAAATCCTTGGCCCACATTTGGTTGCTTTTAAAATATGACTGAGAAGTTGAAGAAAATCCAGTGTCCTTTCTTTTGCAACTTGGTCATTTTTTTTTCCTTAATGTTTGAAGTCTAATAGTTTTATTAGTCTGTTTCGCATAACTTTCTGTTCTAGTACATTTTTGTCTCAGGTATATGGTGATTTTTCAAATTGAGCCATTTACTTCCAGAATTTTTTTTGTGAACTAAAGTTTTAAATATTACATCTGCCTCATTATTTTTGCTTTTTAAGAACTAAAATTATATGTACAACGGACTGTCTTTCCTGTTCTCTGCATCAATTGCCTTGTCTGAATCTTTTCACCTTTTTATTTATTTCATTTTGTTCTCAGAGATATTTTCATGTAATTTTTCAAGACTCTTATTATATCTTCAGTCAAATGTATTTTATTCTGACACCTTATAATTTAATTTTTCTAAAGTTACTTTTTCTCTTTCTCCCATTTCTTTTCCTGAGTCTAAATGGGCTCTCATTTCACAGATTCTGAGGGTTTTTTCCATTTATGTTATAAACTTTGATTCATGTGTTCAATTACTTTTTCTTATCTGTAAGTGCCTGATAAATGATATTTAATTCTATTCAAGTGTTGTGGTCATAGTTTTCTTCTGCTTTTTGTTGTTTGATGTAAAGCATTTTCATCAGCTAAAATATTTCGATCCATCTTCTTCTATTAGTTTTTACTTCCTGTTTATATTCAAATGTCTCAATACACTTTTATGTAGAGAGTGGTCAGGGGTTTGGCTGCAGTAGCCATTCTCGGTGCTCGGCTTAGATATCATAGAATCTCTTTGCTGATTGGGTGCATCCTCCCTTAGGCGCTGTGGCTATTGCTGCTTATACCTCACACTTTCAAATTTCTCCAAGGGGCTTGCTCTCGGATAACTGGAGCCGTATCACCTGGAAATTGCCATTTCCCCATGCTAACACAATGACTGATCTGTGAAGACCTACAGCAAGCAAACCAGTACCCTCAAGGGATACAATAAGTTTATGGTTCCATTTATGCACCAGAGTTCCTGTAGGATGGGATGAATATGAACATCACTTGAAACTACAGCCTTGCTTAACATCTTCCCCTTCCCGATCATGCTTTTCTTCCTGTCTCCTTCCAGTGCTCTGAAGCTTTTTCCTTCCAGTTTATCCTGGGACCACTCATTTCACATCTCACTTGCACAGGGATTCTCATTTGGCCCCATTTCATCTAGGAAACCCAACTTAAGCTAGTAAATGACTAGCTTTTTGTTGTGGTTGTTTTATTCAAGGGCACCTTTCTTTAGGAAGGTTGGTACACTTTCTAACTTTGTAATTGAATTTCCTTTCTTAATCTTAATTTCTATAATTTAATAACTGTTCTTTACATATTAAAGGGATACAGCACCCAAGTCCCGTTCTGGTCCCCTCATTCCAAGCAACATGCTGCTTCTGTTCTTGTGCGTTTCAAGAACTTGCCTTTGGATTTCTCAGAAACTGGTCCTTTGATCTATCAGTTCTTGATTGTGATCCCAGTATTTCCCAGTGCATGGCAAGCTTTTCTCTTGCTGAGATGTATTTATCTGTTATATCAGACTTTTGCCTTTCCTTTTCACCAAGTCTCCACTTGAGTCTGTGCTCATAGTGGGCTCTGGAGATGGCTCTGATGGATTTGATTATGTATTTCCCTATTTATATATAATATAAATATATGATATTAAATTATCTCGTGTTCTCTGTTCTGTTTTCTTGTAGACCTCTATTTTAGGTGGATTTATCTATTCTTCCTTAACTTTTGTATGTGTGAGTCTTTCTTAGCTCTTCTTTCTTTTTCTTTTTCGTTTTTGAAAGATCTCTGAAAATGTTTGGATTTATGCCCTATTTAATTTTTTTATTCATAAAAATCAATTTTAATAAATGTGGCCTTAACCCCATGGGATTGAGTACCTTCAAGTCACAGAAAAAACTTATAAGTCTCAGTAATTTCTTAACCAAGAGTGAGAAAAAGTTGACCTTCTTCCGACTTGATTTCTACTGCTTCTATAAACTAAAATACATCAATTAGGAAACCATGAGACTGTGACAATTTGAAATAAAGTATACATGTCTGTTTTTATTGATGAAAAACAACCAAAGTTTGCTCAAATGCACAGAATTTACTTGGAAATGAGCAACTTCTTGGGAAAATCCTCCTACAGGAAAGGAAGTCCTTCTGGCAGCCACCCTGCCTAGCTGTAGAAAAGCTATTTGTCATGCTAATTTGTTATATTTTTAAAGTAACTATTTTAAGTGTCTTATTTAAATTTTCCACAGTCATATTTAGCTAATAAAATAAATTAGATAATTATAGCTAATTCATAAATTTTCTCTGGCACTCTTTTTCTCAATTCAAATTAGACACCAAATTGAAAATAAATCAGGCAATTTTTGCACATTTAATATTCAAACATATCACCTAAATAAGTTACATGGGTTTTAGAGCTAACCTAGAACTTTAAAAATTTGTGTATAGTCTCATCATTTTCTATTTTTTCATTGACTTGTGTCATTCTGGTTGTGTCACTGAAATAAGAAGCAATAAAAGAGATAATTGAGAATTACTATTTTAAAATATTGCAATTCTACATAAAATATGAGCCTAGAGATTATTGAAAATAATATATGTAATTTTTCTGACATCTGGAGGCTGAAGTCTTAACTGCCCCTTGTCTGTGAGAGTGACATATGCTTCTGTGTTTAAGTATCTTATTTTAGGACGTTTTGTAGAAGTCATTTCTGCAAAGGCTGCAAAAGAGAATACTAGTGCAGTCCTGCCTTAGCTATGAAACAGGATGTTGGTGCTATTTTATTTTAGCTGTCCTGACTCGGTATTTTCTTGCTGGAGGCTCCGGCTCTGACTACCTATCCAACTAACTCCTAACAATAATCTTAGCACCTTGTCCTGGAAAGTCTAAGTGTGACAGCTTTCTTTCAATCTATCTCAATACCTTTCCATTCAGTTCAAACTGGCAGCTTTCCTGCTAGGGTTGCTCATGACATTCGTGGGTCACATCCATACTAATCCCCTAAATGTTTGCACAGCCACACCCTTGATGCTCTCATCAGAATATGCTTTCTTGGGGCACCTGGGTGGCATAGTTCTGTTAAGCCTTAAGCTCTTGGTTTTGGCTCAAGGCATGATCTCAGGGCTGTGATCTCAGGGTCATGAGATGGAGCCCTGCATCCTGCCAATTGGTGTAGTCTGCTTGAGATTCTTTCTTCCTCTCCCTTTGCCTCTCCAGCTCATGCTCTTGCTCTCTCTCAAATAAGTAAATAAATCTTTAAAAAGAGAGAGAGAATGCTTTCTCTGCAAGATTTTGCAAATCCTTGCAAATAAGAATTTCTTGCAATATGGATTGGCTACAAATTTTCCATATCTCTAAGTTCTCATTCTTCTTTGTTGAACAGTTCCTTCTTCAATTCCTTTCCTTCTTCTTGCATTTTACTAGGAACCAAGCCACTCCTACAACATATCCTTAGAAAAAAACTCTCATCAGAGTCACTTTTAAAAGTCACTGCATGGCAAGCTCAGCTTTTCCTAGCATGCATCTCAATGTTTTTTCCAGTTTCTACTCATTATTCTTTTTCAAAGCTGCTTTCACATTTTCTGCTTTCAAACAGACGCTCACTTCTCAGTGCCAGTGTCTGTCTTGGTTAGGACAGTTACAACAGAATATCATAAATGGTGATTTAAACAACAGAAATGTTTTTCTCACAGTTCTGGAGGCTAGAAAGTTTAAGTTCAAGGAGCTGGCCAACCTCTTGTCTAGTGAGAATACTCTTCCTATTTTGCAGACTGTGATCTTCTTGCTATAGCCTCACATGATAGGAAGACTAATGCCTTTCTCTTCTTATAAAAACAATGCTCTTGTCATTTGGATGCCACTTCCATGACCTTATCTAAACCTAATTACTTCCCCAAGACCCTCTTCCAAATACTATCTCACTGGGGGTTAAGATTTCAACATATGAATTATGAGGGGATATAGAAATATCTAGTCCATAATATTGCTCCATGCTTCTCTCCTAACTTGATGCGCATTGCTGGCAACCTTTGGCATCCGTTGGTGTGTAGATGTACCACTTTATTGCCTCCATTATCACATGACCTTCTTTGCTATGTATCTTCACATAGCCTTCTCATAAGGACACTACTGGTGGAATTTAGGGCTCACTATAATCCAGTATGACCTCATTTTCACCAATTGCATCTGCAAAGATCCTACTTCCAAATAAATTCACATCTGTTTTGACATAAATCTGGGGGAAACAATATTCATTCCAGGATACTCTCCCACTGCATTTTCAATTATTCCAGGATAGAAATAGAGCAACTTTTTGGCCACTGTTTATTCCTATCACCCATCTATGTAGATGCCCAATACAAATGCAGTAATGAATGACACACGTCCCAACTTTATCTGATTACAAATACATTGTGGTACTTGTGGCAATGATAAGAAGGCAGCATATTAATGTTTCAGTATAATAGTTTCTTACTGATAAAAATTACTAAAGGTCTTCACTCTGATTCCTTATCATTTTTCAACTGGGATCAGAAAGGGGTGGGGGAACCAAAACTAGACTTTTGTTCAAGAGGGAAAATGAGATGTACATTCCGGAGCTCCCTAGAATCACAACTTCTGAGAGCCTGGGTGTCTCAAATTTGAAATTCTATGCAAATTTCTAAAAAGAAGCAAAACATCTGCTGCATTAAAAGAGATCTGTTGGGGATCCCTGGGTGGCGCAGCAGTTTGGCGCCTGCCTTTGGCCCGGGGCGCGATCCTGGAGACCCGGGATCGAATCCCACGTCAGGCTCCCGGTGCATGGAGCCTGCTTCTCCCTCTGCCTATGTCTCTGCTTCTCTCTCTCTCACTGTGTGCCTATCATAAATAAATAAAATTTAAAAAAAAAAATTCTTTAAAAAAAAAAATAAAAAAAAATAAAAGAGATCTGTTGTATAAAAAGGATCACAACTTTTTTTTTTCAGATTTTATTTATTCATGAGAGACACAGAGAGAGACACAGAGACACAAGTAGTTGGAGGAGCAGGCTCCCTGTGGGGAGGCCAATTGGGGACTTGATCCCGGGATCCCGGGGTCATGCCCTGAGCTAAAGGCAGACGCTCAACCACTGAGCCACCCAGGTGTCCCTAGAATCACAGCTTCTTAAACTAAATATTTTAGCCACCCTGAGAGATTAGTACAATATTGTTTATAAAGTAGATAGTATAGGAATTTTAGAATGTAACATTACTCCTTTCCTTCCTGTATGTATTTGGCAATTTAATGGTCCTGCTGTCATATGGTGCCTAAGATAGTGCCCAATAACACATATGTGGCAAAGTGAGCCAGGATCAGCACAGTAAACATTTCAGATTAAAATCAATTCATATTATCTTGAGGACTCTGGCACAATCATAATTTTTTTTAGGACAGATCAGGATATTTAATATGAAATTTTAAGTCTTCATTGCTTTGCTCCATGAAAAGATTTTTTAAAATCTGAACAAATTATAACAACTATTCTCATAGGAACTAAAATCTCTTATGGACTTTTTAATAACATCATAAGAAAAATCTTTTAGCTAAGGCATTATTATAAATAATTCTTGGAAACTCCTATAATATAACTGAAATAAAATATAAATTATCAATTCTTTTTTTGAAGGGGAGGAGATTTACTTTTTTGAGGAACCTCCATGGTGTTTTGCAAAGAAGACATACAGTTTGCCAACAGACACATGAAAAGATGTTCAACATCACTAATCATCAAGGAAATGCAAATCAAAGCCACAATGAGATGATACCTGACACCTGTCAGAGTGGCTGGAATCAAAAGACAAGAAATAAGAAATGTTGGCGAGGTTGTGAAGAAAAAAGAACCTTGTTCACATAATTTTTTAAAAAGTTAGTTCTTAGGTTTTGCTGATGACCCAAGGACATATTTAATCTTTGCCTTATCTTTGATCTTGACTCAAGTAACAGCACAAGAGCTGGTCTGATGATTTTTGTTTTGCTTTGTATATAAGGCTAGTCTTCATTAGACTAAGCAGTCAGTCTTTCAATAACATCTACCATTTCCTGAGTGAGTATCATACAAACACACTAAAGTGAGGAGCACCAGTTGTGAGAACCACTCTGGTATGGAACAGTTAAAGCTGCACCTGCACACCAATAAGTATTGGACATTTGGGCAGCCTTCTCATGCTGAGAAGTCCAATCCTAAAATATGTCCTTTCTCTGGTAATGAAGGACCTTAGCTTTAAATAACTTTTTTTAAGGAAACTGATGTTTCTTAAAAATATGTATAATATTGAAGTGTCTCTACAAAATGTTTAATTTGTTTCTTTCTTTTACATGATGAGTAGTGTTTTAACTCAGTGGGGAGAATAAAAGAAGCATGGATAAAGTAGTGCAAAAAATTGGTGCTTTATATTGTATGTATTTTTATTTTACCACTCAATTATCTTACCAATCTTACTAATAGAGCATATTAAACATCTTGAATCAATCAGGATCTCCAGGGAAACAGTATATGGAATTGTATATGATTAACTCTATTTTTCAATGAACTGATATAATTTGGGCATCTGCAGTAACATCATTGATGGTCATCTGATAATTAGTTTGAGTAATTAGCTCTATTGCATGAACTGAATGTTTGTGTTGCCTCCAACACCAAAATTAATAGATTGGATCCTAACTGCTAGTGTAATGATATTAAGAGGTAAGGCCCTTGAGAAGTAATTAGGTGGAGCCCTTCTGAGTGAGATTGATGTTCTGATAAATGAAAGAGATGAGAATTAAAATTAAAAAAATAAAAATAAAATGTGATTTTGTCTTAAGAGGAAGAAAGAAGGAAAGAAAGAAAGAAAAAGAAAGAAAAGAAAGAAGGAAAGAAAGAAAGAAAGAAAGAAAAAAAGAAAGAAAGAAAGAAAGAAAGAAAGAAAGAAAGAAAGAAAGAAAGAAAGAAAGAATCTTTCTTTCCACCATGTGAAATTAAAATAAGAAGACAGCTCTCCCAGCTCAGAATGTTCTCACCAGACACTGGATCTGCTGGCACCTTGACCTAGGACTTGACAACCTCCAGAACTGAGAAATAAATTTCTGTTTAAGTGCCCCAATTTATGATCTTCTGTTATAGTCTCCTCCGAACTGTCAAAGGCACTTGTACAAAGGCCTTCCCCTAACCCCAAGATATTAGGGACATAAGGAGCTGCAGGATCTGGATCTTGGTGCTACTTCATATTCACAATGCTCTAGTAGCTTTCATAAATATTAGAGTCTTGTGCCAAAAGCATGGGTGTAGCCAACTGACTTTTCAATATTAGTTTTAAAAAAACGTGTTTACTTTGATTTATAAACTCTTCTTCAAATGTGACCTACATGACACGGTTTATTTTTTAGCTATATATATATATATATATATATATATATATATATATATATATTGTTGTTGTTGTTGTTGTTTTGTTGTTGTTCAATAACTAAGTTCCATTTAAATTGAATTTGTGACTACTGATAGCTCCAAAGATGCCTTGGGAAGTCTGAAACAACTTTCTGTAGAGAGTCTATTCCAATGAGGCTGTCATTATGAAGTGATGTTTAGTGATATAAGTCAATTAGTTCCAAAGAGTTCATTAAGTTTGAATGCAAGTAGAAGATTCTGGATTTAAAAAAATCACACTGCAAGCTATTGCTTTGCCTCCATTCTATCAAATGTGTTAATAAACAATTGTTCTAAGAGAGTCTGTGGCACATAATAGACTCCACTGCCAGCTGCAATTTTGTATTTATGATTGCTATGAGTGTCACGTCCTTGGATATAAGGATAGAACCTTAAAATTGATTGCCAGAAATCCTATGCAAATTTCTAAAAAGAAGAAAAAAATCTGCTGTATTACATGGGTCTGATATTATATAGTTGATTGAGAATTAAATTCTGAGAAACATACTAATGCATTCTAATTGGCTAATTCACTTTTCTGAGCCCATCAAAGTCGATTTCTTTTGGTCTTGAATTCTCCTGAAGGTTCTAACAATTATAGAGGAGTGTATCGTGTCACATAAAACACACCTGATGTGTGGTGGTGGAGATATAGCTCTGTGGTGTAGAGTTTTGTACTTCACTTCCTTAAATTATAAAGAAGAGATACAGATTTTTGTTACTTCTGTTGATATCTTATTGTAAATCATAGAAAAGCTAGAAAACAAGAGATTCATTCAGCAGATTCAAGAAGTGTAACCTCACTCACAGGTATTCATATCAAGTAGAAACTCCAGTGATCCAGTGGCAATGTGTGTCCCCTTCGTGCCCAGGTTCTTGGTCACACCTCTTTGAAGAATGAAGAGGTAAAGCTTCCTTAAGCCATCAGGGTGTGCTGAGTCGTGCCAATCAGGGCTTTGGTCACATACCTGTCTACCTATTAGGTTAATGTCCACGTGCTGATAGTCCTTTTTTGCTGACATCTGAGATCTGAGGTCTTAACCGCCCCTTGCCTATGAGAGGGACAGGTATTTTATGGTTAATTTTCTTATTTTAGTCTGTTTTGCAGAAGTCGTATCCACAAAGGCTGCAAAGCTGGGTGCTAGTGCGGTCCTCTCTAAACTGCAAAACAGGATGTCAGTGCTGGTTTATTGGAGCTGCCCTGACTCCACATTTCCTTGCTGGGGACCTGGCCTTAACACCCTAACTCCAACTAACTCCTAACAGCACCACCTATGAGCCTGTGGTCAGGCAGTCAGCCTCACGCACCTTTTCATGTACCATCCTTCCTTTAGTGAATCTACTTCTTTGCTTCTGAACTAGCTTGTCTCTGGCTTTTCTTTCTCAAACTCTCCTTCTGGTGCTTTTTCTGTAGCTTCTGCTTCTCTGCTACTAAAAGTAACCTGTATGACAGGTCAGGTCAACATGCTTTCACCGAAGACATCAGCAAAGATCCACAAGGACAAATGCTTCCATCTGTCTGGACTGCTAACAAAATACAACAAGTTGAGTAGCTTATAAAGAGAAACTAATTTCTCACAGTTCTAAGGCTGAGGAGTCCACGGTCAAGGCACTCACACGGTTGCTTTCTGGTGACGGCCTTCTTAATGGTTCATAACTGGCCTCCCTGTGTGTCCTCACATCATGGAAGGGGCTTACACACTCTCTGGGTTCTCTTTAAAAGAACACTCATCCCCTTCATGAGGGCTCCACCTTCAGGACCTAAGCACCTTCCAAATGCCCCACCTACTAATCCCATCTTCTTTGGAGGTTAGGATCTCAAAATAAAAATATTGAGGGGATATAAATATTCAAACTATAGCAGCAATTATTTCTAGCACATCAAACTCATAGTAGGTGACTGACAGATTGGGAGAGAAATATTTTGATAAATAAAAAATATCTTGATAACTAAACATTGATGGAATATTTAAAATATACAAAGAGCTCCTGTAAATCAACAATAACAACCAAAATGAATATAAATATGAATATAAATATAAATATAGTACAAATGGAGAAATAAAATATTAAGAAAACAGAAATTTTAAGAAAACAGAAATTTTAGATGGAGAAATCCACATGACTAGCCTTACTAGTAATTAGAGAAAGGAAAACTAACATTAACAGAAAGGACTCTTTAATGATCAGATTGGCAAAAGATTAAAAAAAAAAAGTTGTTTTAAATGGTTGATAATACCAATTATTGGTAAAAATGTGGGATAATGGGAATCTTATGTAGTGCTGGCAAGAGTGTAATAGAGTGAAGCTTTTATATAATGAAATCTATCAGCATTTAGGGAAATCAAGTATATGTAAATTTTATCATTTTACCAAGGATACTCCTCAGTATGGATGCCAGAGGGAATTTTGCCTGGGTCTCTGAGGTTGTTCATAAAAGGCTATCCATTGTCATGAAATTTCAGTAGTTGAGATTTAAAATCAGCTGGGTATCCGTAAATAAGCAAGTGGATGAATAAAATTTGGTAGATGCATAACATTGAACAAATGCAGGGAAAACTATTCAAAACATTCAAACATGAAACAAGACTAGTTAAACAATTTCTCTTCTTTGCTATTGTCTCTTAAAAAGTTGAAGCTGAAAATACTTCGTGGCCCTTAAAATATTGTTTAATGTCATAAAGGACAAGTAGATTGAAAAAAATTACAAATTTTATTCTCTTTCAGTGAGGCAAATGGCAAATGCCACTCAATATTCTAAAGTTCAATATTCCGATCCATCAAAATAAAAACCTGCAAAGGTGTACAATAGGCCATTGCTATGAAATTTATTTTCATTTTTTTGATTGAATCTAAAAAATTATTTCATAGGCAGTCAACCCATTCTGACTGCACCAAAAGACAAATTGAAAAATAACACATATTCATTCATTTTAGTCCTATTAAAAAAAAAAAAGGTGAATTGGGGTATTACAGTAATTTACCTGAAATACAAAATGTTTAAGTGGTGTTTGCCCACTGGACCAAAAGCTCCAAGTCAAGTATCTCTTGGACCATGTAGGCACAATAACTGAGAGGCTGTATATTGCTATGACATTTGTGTGTATAAGGTGGCCAATTTCACACTTGCACAGCTCCATTGGAAAGAGGCATTTGTCCATATTTGTTCATTCCTCCGTCATACTAGTGAGAGGAAGCTGTTTAACATCTAGAAAACAGCATGCTGCAGATTATTCCAAAGTACTTTCGGCAGAATGTAGGACCAGGCAAAATTTTGAAGTAGGAAATGGTCTTTGCTTTCAAGATTTCTTTCTGCTTCCATTCTTCTGCTGCCTGTATCACCATCCCATTCACTTGTCCTGTTTATTCCCTCTACCTGGCATCTTTGACCAATATCATGGGGTTTTTTTTAGGTTTGAGTAGGCACCGGGGAAAACTAAAACGGGAGGGCTTGCAGCTAAGAAATTGAAATTGCCACTCAGCTTCCAGCCCCAAGGCACAAAACTAGCTTTAGGGTAGAGGAGGAATCAAGACATGATGGAGGGTAGGTCTCATTGGTTTGATGACTGCTGAGAGGTGGATAATTACCCTCTGGAAAGTCCAGCAAAGAATGAGTATTTCCCAAGAGTTGAAGGACCATGGTAATGGCAAATTCAGAAGTAGGCAATGTACAGAGACTCAGGTCAGCAAGCTAGGAATCAACTTTTCAACTTTCAGCAAGCTAACAGAAACAAGATCCAAGTCACAGACCAGAGGAAGGAAACATGGCAATCAGAGTAAGACCAAAGCAAAACATGATAACAATCTACTGGCCGTGTATTTCAGGTAAATATTAAGAAATATCAAGACTGAGTGTCATCACTGAAAACTAACTTATTAATCAGGTAAACATAAAATAAATGAAGTCTAGAATACATATTGTTGCTATGGAATTTACTTCATTACCGAATGTATCAACTGTGCTATGTAAGCTTGACAAAGAGAAATGCCATTGGACTTAAGCACTTTGAATTAGTGATTAGAAATGAGACCAAAAAAAAAAAAAAATAAAGGTGAGACATTGAAGTATTGATTGAAGCTTCCCTTTCCATACTAAACCAAGGTCATGATTATTTCTAAAGTGCTGATTATCTTGAATTTACAGTCCAGGGTCAAGGAGGCTAGTTCTGTGGACTACCAATCAGTCAGAGCTTCAGAACCAATAACTGAGAAGATGTTCTATTAAAATGACTTCCAGATATATTTGCATTTTAATAAGAGGAATCTTCAGTGCTCTAGAAATTAATCTTTAAAGTTGAAACTATCAGTAAGTGATGAAGATATTTATGAGCAAGAAATCTTATCAAGGTACTCGATACGTATAAAGCACAGATAACCACTCTCTTAAGTGGAGAGTTAAGTTTGTCACACATCTTAATATGTAAGAACAAACAGAATTGAAGATTTCCCTTATATTCATTCAATCATTCTATCACGATCACACAGAAAATTTAATACCAGCTCTTCATCATATTTGAACTAAAGTCTAGCTCAGATGCCACATTTCCGTTGTTTTTTTTCTTTTTTTTTTATCTTTTTTTTATCTTTTTTATCTTTTTTTTCTTTTTTTTTCCTGGCATACTTAAACTAAATTGTTCCCTCAATTCTGTATAATTTTTATAATATTCTTATATTATCCTGTGCTGTAATTATACTCAGATGTTAGTATTTCCAGCCAGAATATGATCATTTTTGAATATAAAATTTTATATGATTTTTTCTGCTTTTTTAAATAAGTGGTATGCAGTTCTCCAAAGGAAACCAAGAAACAAAACACCTCTGATTTGTCGCATTTCCCAATTTCTGAGATATAAATATTCCCACCATGACACATATTGAGTAACGAACCTGACTTCACTCAAGCTGAATATAAAGGTTGGAGGAATGTACACAGTTGGCCCTTAAAGAGTCCGTAAGATCTGGCGTCTTCAGGCTTCAACTCTCTGCATTTGAATATTGGTTCAAATACTTACAAGCTATGTGATCTTGGTCAAAAGATTTGTAATGAAGATAATTATAGCTTTTCTATCACAGGATTGCTGTGTGGACTGAATGTGTTCATAGGTTTGAAGTAACTAGCATAGTACCTATCACATAGTAAGCAACTCAGAGTTGTTAACTAACTTACTTTACTTCCATATTATAATTAGAGAGACATCTAGGAGTCATGCACAGTAGAGATCCCTTGTTTTGATTGCAAGAGGTTTAGAATAATTGATTAAGTAGGAATGGGGATTTTAAAGGAAGTCCCTTTCTGAGAAGAGTAGAAATACATATTTTTGAAAGTGTTTAATCAGAATCATGAAAGTTTTTTTTAATAGAATGTAGATTCTGCTGCTATATCAAATATAACAAATAATGGATTAATTTACAAGAGAAAAGCTCACTTCTTTTTTACCTAATAGCCTAAAGTTATGTAATCCAGGCTTGATGTGATAGGGTCCAAAGCGTATTCCATTTTCTGCCATTCTTCAAACGAAGGCCTTGTCTACATGGTCTAAGGTGGATCACTACTAAATTCAGTAGAGAAGCTCTAAGAAGTCAAGTCAAGAAGTCAAGATGGAGAAGATGTGTCATGAGTGCACTGTGGAGGCCCACAGCACGACCTGTGTCTTTCCAGTGTCAGCTCTATTCAGTCATAAAGCAAAGTCAAGTCACAATTATAAAGCAGGGCCAGGATTCCAAACGCAATGACATTTCCCCGTGTGGTTAAGCTCGGCCTCTTACACAGCACACGCAACGGGACAGAGGACAAGCCACACAACAAACAAGATGACAGGAGGGTGCAGGGAGTTAATGACCCAGATCCGAAGTCAGTCTATAGGTGCACAGTCGACATAAGACCTCCGTCTGGTCTGGGTCAGCTCTTGGCACTTGCTGCTTCTTACGTTCAAGCAGTGAAGGACCTTGGCTCCATTTGGAGGTGAATGGAGCAGAGTCTTCAGTGGCAGTTGCGTTTTTTTTTTTTTTAATTTTTATTTATTTGTGATAGTCACAGAGAGAGAGAGAGAGGCAGAGACACAGGCGGAGGAAGAAGCAGGCTCCATGCACCGGGAGCCTGATGTGGGATTCGATCCCGGGTCTCCAGGATGGCGCCCTGGGCCAAAGGCAGGCGCCAAACTGATGCGCCATCCAGGGATCCCCGGCAGTTGCGTTTTTTAAGTGGTCAGACACAGAGGGGTCAGGTCTCAAGAGCCTGACGGTTGGCTGCTCAAATCCTCTCCTTTTTAAACGGATTTAATTGGGCTCGGACCCCTGTCCAAGTTTTGCTCTGGTTTGTGCCCCTAACCAATTGTAGGGCATCAGTGTTAGGAGCTGGTTGCACAGTTAGGCAGTCAGGGTCCAGGTTCCCAACAAGGAAGCATGGAGTCAGGACAGTTGAGATCAAACAGCATGGACATCCTGCACCACAGCTTGGACAGGACCACCCTGGCCTTCTGCTTTGCAGCCTGTGCAGAAATGACTTTGGCAAAACATCCTAAAATGAGAATTTTTTTTTTAAGATTTTTTTTTTTCATGAGAGACACAGAGAGAGAGAGAGGCACAGACACAGGCAGAGGGAGAAGCAGGCTCCACACAGGGAGCCTGATGTGGGACTCGATCCTGGGTCTCCAGGATCATGCCCTGGGCTGAAGGCAGACACTAAACCGCTGAGCCACCCAAGGATCCCTAAAATGAGAAAACTAACCACAAAGCATCTGTCACTGTCACAGACAAGGAGCAGTTAGGACCTCAGCGCCCAGATGTCAGTGAAAAAGGACCATCAGCACATGGACATTAACCCAATAGGTGGACAGAGATGTGACCAAAGCCCTGATTGGCCTGAATCAGCACATCCTGGTGGCTTAAGAGAGTTCCACAAAAGACCCCACTGAAGTCCTTACACTTGGAAGCTCAGAGGGCAACCCTCCTAGACTCCCCTCCGTCTCTAGGAGCTCAATGAACTTTGCTTTGGTGCCCACCACTCTTCATCTGGGCTCCCTCTTCATTCTTCGAGGAAGCGTGGCCAAGAACCTGGTACTTGAGGTGACACCAAATCCTGGAACATCAGCTGGTTCTGGACTCCTAGCTGCAGTACCTTAACCACTTGCGTCATTGGCTGACACAGGCCCCTGCTTGACATGAGGGGCTCCGTTCTGACCTCTGCCAAGTGCGTACATCAGCTCCACTCACAGCTCATTCATTGATGAGAACATATTTCCAAGGGCAGCTGCGTGGCTGCCATGTAGTCTGAGACCCATTGGCTTTGTTCTGGGGTGGCCGTGTGTTTAGCTAAAATGCAAAGTTTCTAATACTAGGGAAGGAAAAGGAGGTTGGATAGGAGGTTGAAAGAAGACGTCTTTGGCAGGTGTGTGAAGCATCTGTGACGCCTTCCTATTGTTCGTGGCTCATGTGGGGGTCCATGAAATGTGAAAGGGCATGGAATCCTCTAGAAGACCATCCAGATAGCCACGAATAACCTAATTCGCCTTTTTTCCTTTCCATAGGACCTTCAGAACCATGGCGATCCCTGGTTGTACTGTTTCAGGTACTATCATCATTTTGCCTCGGTTGCGATTGTAGCTGTAAATGTGATTTATACGTCCTGGGTTGATAACGGAGCTAAATGCATGCAGGTGAAGTGGGGGTTCTCACGGCTCAGGAAGTGATGACCCTTAGCACGGGCATAATCCAGCCGCTGAATTCAGGCACGTGAGCCATTAGCAGATGTTCCTTTTGGCTCTCCTCCAGTCTCCTTCGCCTTACTTTTATTTATTTGTCTTTTTTACAGTGCCAAAGATCACTATCTCCAAGGAGACACCCCAAATAAGGAAACAAGATCCACAGAAATTCATCCATAGCGTATGTGCATTTTTTCCCGTCATGACATGAGAGGAATATCCTGCGTGTTTCAGAATATGCGGCTGGAGGCGATGTTCCGTGGTACCCGAATTTAAGATCTTGAAAGCACGAGGTAGTTTGCCTGAGAACCAGTGTCAGGATGCGGTGCTGCTCTCAGACAGGGGAAGGACAAGAATAAACCTCGACTGGTAATTTATTTTTATTTTATTCTACTCTGAACATTTCTTAAACTTGTTTTTTTAAACCCAGGCTACGTCAAAGAATGTCTTCGAAAATAATCATCCCCCTTTATTAATCAGTAATAGCCTCAAAACGTAGGACTTGTTTACAGGTAACCAATTATTTCAGAAATGAGCTATTAGCCATGCGGATCATACAATGAATAAAAAATAATTGTTCCGAGATTAAAAGACACTGATAACTTCATTTTTTAAATTCATGATCCTCCAAATCTTACTACCTCTCATAGGCTCTAAAAGTAACGATCGGATGTTACCATTTTGAGACCAACCGAAAGGAGGACCATCTAAATCGCACCCCACCCCCAGTCCCAGTGATTTTTCTCTGTTATCCCGGAGCTCTAGGGAGATGGGAGGAGAGAGCATGTGCTCTAGGATCAGGGACTTTGGGGTCTGACCCCTGACCTCACTCTTCCGTGGCGTCGTGACCTTGGATGATAGGCTTGGCCTTGTGTCTTTCTCACTCTTGGTCACCGTTCACGTCCTCCTGTGACCCCTGGGTCCCTCCGTTCCGTGTGGGCTCACTCAGGAGGAGGGGCGCCTCATGTCCTCAGAGGCCTGAAACTGTGAGTAACCCCTCAGAGAAGAAGAATACAAAACTATACGCACAAAATCAGGTAGGAAAGCAAGTACCGATTCACATTGAAACCACACTAAGTCATATGTGTTTTAAGAACACATAGGACGGGGTCTTTTTTTATTATTATTCAAAAAATTAAAATGTTTTATGGGTTTGCTCTGAAGAACACTTTCTCTACAAAAATTCTACAAGTCCGTATGCTTCTGATTGCAATGCATTTGTTTGTTTTAGTATTTATATAAATTCCAGTTAGTTAACGTAGAGTCATAGGAGCTTCAAATATACAAGTCAGCGAGTCAACATTTCCCCATGAACAAACTGATGGCTACCAGAGGGCAGGTGGGGGGGGGGGGTGAGGTAGGTGATGGGGACTAACGAGGGCACTGGCCGTGAAGAGCAGCAGGCGTTGCGTGGAAACCTTGAATCAAAAAAATAATAATAATAAAAAATAAAAATAATAAAAATAAAAATAAATTTAAAAAATAGAAAAAAAGAAACCTTGAATCACTAAATTGGACACAGGACAAATTCTTAAAGCAATGTTCACGACAAATGCCACAAATATCACCAACTATGGTGGGGAGAAAAAGCATATTTTTGTGTTAACTGTGTCTTCAGTGTTTCTCCCTTACATTATCCCTCCTGCACACTTTTCATATGGAGGGGATTTCAATAATAGCATCCTCTCTAGAGAGCAGAGAAAGAGAATTCTGTGTTTATTCTTGTGCGGTTGAACAGCACATAATTTTGTTTCTACCCATATAAGGGGTTTAGAAAAGTGTCTTTCGGGGCGCCTGGGTGGCTCACTGGGGGAAGCACCTGCCTTCGGCTCAGGTCGTGACCCCAGGGTCCTGGGATCCAGCCCCACCTCGGGCTCCCTGCAGCGGGGAGCCAGCTTCTCTGCCTGCTACTCCCCCTGCTTGTGCTCATGCTCTCTCGCTCTCAAATCAATCAATCTATCTTTAAAAAAAAAAAAGGAAAAAATAAAAATTTTTTTTTGATCTCACAAATTTGGGGGCTGGGTTGGTATATATTTAAGACTGTTGGTGAAGGGCAGCCCCGGTGGCACAGCGGTTTAACGCCACCTGCGGCCCAGGGAGTGATCTGGAGACCCTAGATGAGTCCCACGTCGGGCTCCCTGCGTGGAGCCTGCTTCTCCCTCTGCCTGTGTCTCTGCCTCTCTCTCTCTCTCTCTCTCTCTGCATCTCTATGAATAAATAAACTCTTTAAAAAAAAAAAAAAAAAGACTGTTGGTGAAAAGAAGCAGCAGGCCCCAGCGGGGGGCCCCCAGTGGGGCTCCACTGAGCACAACACCCACACGAAGGGCAGCGCCAGTCTCGACTCCCAGGTTAGGCCCAGGGACTCCATCCCCAGGAGGAGGAGGAGGGCACCCCAGGGGAAGGCAACCGTTTCTGAAACACGCCTTTTCCTTCCTTTGTAGCGACTTCCTGGCCCCCAGCCGGCCTCTGCCCCTCCAAGCCTCCGTGTGCACTCTCTGGGCCCCCTGCTCGTGGGCGCACCCGCTTAGGGATGAGGGAGAGAAGCCCAGGCCGCCTGCGCGCCTACCCAAGGCTCGGCTCCTTGAGGCCCTCCAATAGGGGAAAGAGCGCGGGTGGGGCTCAGGCCTCCAGGACAAGATTTGGACCCTTTTCCAAAGACGGATGTCGGTACTTTGACCTTGCTGCTTTCCTCGGTTGCCCTAAGGATTTGATTTTTAAGAAACCTCCACACATCCTGTGGGGCCCAAGCTTACACCCCAGAATAGCAGCACCCCCAGCCTGGGTGCAGGTGTCCTTGCTCTCTGTGCCCCGGTCGTCCCAGCGGCCTCCCCGCCCTGGGTCCCCCCACAGGTGTCCCTACCCCCCCCACCCCACCCCCACCGCCCCGGGGACACCACCGCTGGTCGGGAGGGAAAGGGAGAGAGCCAGGAGGAAGAGTTCATGATGAGCTGAAGGGGGAAAGATGTCAGATTCGAAGGCAAAGGCCAAGCAGTAATTCTTGGCACGTCTTTGGTGCTAAATGGTGGTTTGGGTAAAGCTGGGGCACAGGCCCAGGGGGTGAAGAGGGGCCATTGTGCACCTGCCGGGTGGGGGGCAGAGGGTGCAGGCCCCCGGTGTTTGGGAACAGTTTGGGGGCCGGGGGCGGAGGCTGAGGGGCCACTACCCTGGGAAGAGCTCCTGATCGCCGTCTAATGGGTCTAATGGGCCCTGAGTCCTGGGCGCCTCTGGAAGCACCTCACCAACAGGTGCAGTCTGCCGCCTTGGGAGGCTCCTTCGGCGGGTGCAGGTTGCCTCCTGGGGAGGCTCCTTCGGCAGGTGCAGGCTGCCTTGCGGGACTCCTTTGGCAGGTGCAGGCCGCCTCCTGGGGAGGCTCCTTCAGTGGGTGCAGGCTGCCTTGGGGGGCTCCTTCGCAGGTGCAGGCTGCCATGTCAGGCCACTGGCTGCACGAGCTGGGCCCAGGCGCCTGGCCTGCCCCTGCCCATGGTGGCCGCTGTGGGCTGTCGCCCCTGCTGTCACGCACTGGGCCCCCCAGTTCCCATAGGACAGGAGTGGGTGCTGTCACTGGGGCCCACCCTTCGCCAGCCTGCAAGGAGGCAGCACCCGGTCCCTGCGGTGGCCTTCGCGAGACCGCGGGGCCTGTTCTCTAGGAGCAGCCTGACCAGGCCGTGCCCAGGGCTCCAACTGCCTGCCTGCTTCTGCCAGTTAATGGGAACTTAAGTTTTTCGATTCTTCTCACACCTCTGTAAGGAGTCCCTGCACTAAAATATATATTTTTAAAGATTTCATTTATTTATTTGACACAGAGAGAGAGAGAGAGAGAGAGAGAGAGAGAACCTAGGCAGGGGGAGCAGCAGGCTAATGCCGAGGGAGAAGCAGGCCCCCCGCCGGGCAAGGAGCAGGATGCAGGACTGGGTCCCACCTCAAGGTCATGGCCTGAGCCCAAGGCAGGTGCTTCGCCGATGGAGCCCCCGGATGCCCCCTCACTAAAATACCTGAAATCCTCTAAGCTGCAGTCTATTTCCAGCAGCTTCCTGAGGATACAAGGTACTTTGATCTTCTTCAGCATCAGTTTCTTTATCTATAAAATGGGCCAAATGTCCATCTCATTGGTGGGCAGCAAAGAGGACAGGAGATAGCATGTGCACAATGCACCCCACCCCCCACATCTGTACCACTGATTCCTTCAAGCTCACAGCCACCGATGAGCCCCTGCTCCCAGGACAATCTGGCGCCTGATGAGGTCTCCCCATCTGATGGGGATCTGCAGCCCAGGGGTTGCAAGACTTCGCCTGGGGCAGAAGCAAGGAGCTGGAAGTTTGTTGAATGTGATGCGAGGAAGCCTAAGGGGGGGGCAACCAGAGATAGCTGGCCTTGAGGCCGGGGTGGGGGCTCCAGTTCAAGGGGGATTGCATGGGGAGGGGGGATGGAAATGTATGGAATTTCCTTTTTTGGTACCAAGTAACCCCTTGGGCAGCTAGGGTGTGTGGCTGTCTTGAGCTGGGTCCTCCCCTGGACCCGCGTTCAGCCGGGAGTCAGGGTGGTCCCTGCTATCTCGCCGGGGCTTCCACGGCTCAAGCTGCTGGTCCAGAGGCCTCCGCAGCCGCCACCCAGCGCTTCCCACACAGTAGATAAAAGATCCCAGTATCACCGTGAGATTCCTGCAACCATGCCTCGGTGGGGTGATGCAGCAGACGTGAATACTCAGAAAATATTCAAGGCCATGCAGAATCGAAGCTCCATGTTTATCATTAGCCAGTGTCTCTGCAAGTGCATTCTCAATAAATATAATAATGATAAACATAATAGAGAAGAAAAGAAACACACACGTTGGAAAGATGGAAGTGAGCTCTGCCAAGTAGCAGAGACTGCACGGGCCCGGGTGGGCAGCCGGTGTCAGGAGGGCCCGGTGGGCAGCCACCCACGGAAGGGCCCGCGCCGCCGCGTTTGGTTGTGGTTTATTCATTGTGGTTGGTATCCACAAGGCCTAACTTCTCCATCCATCAGCTAACTCCCCCCTCTCTCTTTGTCTTTATTCTCTCTCTCTCTCTCCTCTTTTTTTTTTTTTCTCTTGGTTACTTTGTAGGGAAACCCATGCTGGCAAATCCACCATGGCCCGGATTTCTTCCAGGGAGCTCGCTGTTCACCAGAAGTGGCTCAGGCCTTTAGGAGAGGCCAGGCCCTGGCCCTGGAACCTCTGCTTCGGCGACACACGAACAGCTGTGCAGAGCACAGCGAGCTCGCAGCGCAGTCCCCATGACCTGTGTCACCCTCAGGCCGCAGAATCCCTAGACTGTTGCTGCCTGTTTGCAAAACCCACAGGCCCAGCTTGGGCCAGGTTGCTCATTCCGAATCAAGTCTGAGCCCTCGCGGTCATCCTCCTGGTCCACAGCTAGTTCTGACTGTTCCTTGTGTGATGTCATAAAGATGAGGGTCAGCGTCCAGTGAAATGTCGTGCGTGTCCCTGTGTGTGGGTGCCTGTACGCTTTCCCTCTAGACATCCTCTGGGGCAAATGGGGAGCTGGGGCCCGCTGGCAGGTGTTAGCCTCTCAAAGATCAAGGTACTTATTTTTAATTGAAAAAAAAAAAAAAAGGTAGGTAAGGAGAAGAAAAGGGAAAAAAATCTTGAAAAATCTTGAAGGGAAAAAGAGAAGTTTCATTCGAGTGCGATAGGGAGTGTTGCCATGGGAACCCTGCTCCAAGTGTGAAAAAGAACATCCGTCCGCCTGTTATTGGGGAGTCCATCATGCGCTGGCAGCTGCAGGAAACCTGCTCTGATTAGTGCAAAATTTTAATTTTCCAAAGGGATTGGGTCTGGATGAATGGTTTTAATAGTGATAAAGCCTCCTCCCCTCCAAAAAAAAAAAAAAAAAAAGTGATAGTCATTATCTAAAACTCTGGTCCTGATGACAGAATGCTCTCTTATCTCCTCTAATCAGCGTCATTTTCCAAATGCCTCCTGTGACTGCTGTAGAGGACAGGCAAGGACACTTCTGGGGACGTGGAATCCCTCTATAATCTCTTTATTTGTTGTTATTTGTCTTTGGCCAACTCCACGCCATACATAACATTCATATCAAATTCTTCAGACTCCCTAGGAGAAGTTCTGCATTGTAGTACAAAGGGGGGTGGGGGGGGGGGGGGTGGGATTTTACTGTCTGAAATCTCTACAAACAGAAAGTGACCAGAGGTTGAACCTTAGGCTCTGTATCAGCCCACCTTGGCAAGGCATTTGATCCGTTGGGGAGAACACTGTCAATGCCCAATTTCTGTTGACAGAAATAAGTTTGAATAATTGCTCCTTCACGGGCAGCAAACACAATTCCTCGCTGAGACGCAGGTCAGGGGAGTTGAGAACGGGGACTGCAGAGCCAGTTGCCTGGGTCGAACCCTGCTTCCCCATTTCCTAGCAGCGTCTGACCTTGGACAGGTTACTTCACCTCCCATCAGCCCGTTTTCTTCATCTTTAAAACAGAAATTCGGGTGAGAGAGATGCCCAGGAGATCAAAAGGTCTAATGGCAAACTCCTGCAATGCACCAAATGGTGAATATTTTGGGCTTCCTTAGACCTGGGGTCTCTGTGGCAGCGAGGCAACCCCGTTACTGCAGTGAGAAAGCCGCAATAGACCATATGAAAACTGACGGGGTGGTTATGTCCCAATAAAACTTTATTTACAAAAACAAGCAATAAGCAGTGGGGTTGGGTTGGCTTCCTGAGATGTAGTTTGTCACCCAATGGTTTAGTACATAAAATGTTTCAAATAGCGCCTAATTCGTAAGTGCTAAATAAGGCCTTAACTAGAGGAGTTGCCCAGCTGATTTTTGTGTTGACTTAGTTTAAAATGAAAACAGTTCTTTGAAATCATCAATACACCTTCAATATCAGTAACTCTATTGAGGCATATTTAATTCAGGAAGGAGGGCAGCCTGGGTCGCTGAGCGGTTTAGTGCCACCACCTTCGGCCCAGGGCGTGACCCCGGGGTCCCGGGATCGGGTCCCACGTCAGGCTCCCTGCATGGAGCCTGCTTCTCCCTCTGCCTGTGTTTCTGCCTCTCTCTCTCTCTATGTTCTCATGAATAAATAAATAAAATCCAAAAAAAAAAAAAAAAAAAAAAGAAAAGAAAATTCAAGAAGGAATTTTCAGGGCCCGCAAATAACTCTGAGTTTGAGCTCCTCTGTACCATAGAAGATAACACTTCGCGGAAATATTAGTGTGGAGATACCTCGACTGCAATAAGCGTGAGCAGTACAGTCTGCCTGTTACAAAACAAAGGAATTGGATAATTAAAATGTGATGAGTAGGATAAGTTGCTCTGGAAAAATGTTTAATGTCCCTTTGTATTAAAGGTATGACGTCAAAAAGCAAGAGTAAGGTGGGCAGCAATTGAAACGTCCGTTGAACTGAGATGGAATCGAGACTTTGAAAAAAAAAGTCATATTTGCTGTAGGAGGAAAGTATCATTAAACTGTGATGGCAGCTGATTATACAAAATAAGATTTTAATGTCACTGATAATCCTACGTGTACTTGCCTTTCGTAATTAAAATATGGAAACCACTTGAAATTGTAAGCATGAAGTGGCAGGTGGTGGAATTTCCACTGCCTCTTTCAATAGCGCCAGTGATTTTACTTGTAGAGCCTCAGGATTTAAAGACCCACGGTGCCATATTTCCCCTCTAGGAGCAGAGTTTTGGACTGCTCCATAATTAGGTAATATCCTGGCTGCAGTTTACCAAAATGGTCACGAAATAACTGTATTCCGCAAATCGTTCAACCCCAAATCAACACAGCCCTCTAACTTTCAGTTGCAAACTTACCCATCAAATGTATAAATTGTGTAACAAGAGCAATATTTTAAAAAGAAAATAAGGATTAGCACTAAGTAGGGTGTATTGTTTCTCCTGGAACGAAATTTATTGATCAGGAAAGACCCCAAAAGAAACATCTGTAGTGGAAGATTAAATTTTCTTTTTCATCTGGAACAGTTGTTTCTTTGAATAATTTGATTACCAAGCCCCTGGAAACCTATATTCAAATTGATTTAACTAATCATGAAAATGTGCAAAACGTTTAGATGGCTTTGAAGATTTATGCTTCACTCATCCCGTGAGCGTGCACTGCCCAAAGATTTGAAGTCGAGCTCTCTATAAATTGTTTTTTAAGTTGAATTTTAGATATTTCAATGACATTCAGTTACAATTGTTAAAAAGGAGACGGCAGTCCCAAACGGAGTCACTGATGCTAAACCCCACCAAGACTTACTATGTAACCTAATTGCAGCTTCAACTACTCCCAGAAATGTGGCTTTGAATCAGCCAACCCCAAATTTCCTAGTCAGCCCTGGGGGGTAATCTACTGATTTTTCTCTTTCCTTCCTTTTTGGGAGGGCAACTTTGCCTAAAACAATGCATTCTTTGCTAATAATTTCTTTTTTGTGTGCGCTCCCCTTCTGCCGTTAAAAGCCTTTCCTCTTCTGCAGCTTGATGAAGCTCCTTTCTGTTAGATAGGATCCTGCCTGGTTCACAAATCATGGAATAAAGCCAATTTGATCTTTCAATTTACTCAGGTAAACTTTTATTTCCGGGATCCCTGGGTGGCTCAGCGGTTCAGTGTCTGCCTTCAGCCCAGGGTGTGATCCCAGGGTCCTGGGATCCAGTCCCACATTGGGCTCCGTGCATGGAGCCTGCTTCTCTCTTTGTGTCTCTGCCCCTCTCTCTCTCTTATAAATAAATTAAGAAAAAATCTTTCAAAAAAAAAAAAAAAGAATTTTCATTTCATACAATGATGATCATCATGTTGTTCTACATAATAAATTTAGAGCTATCTTTGAAAGCCGGAACACCTGAAAGTCATAAATGTCAATTCTTGTCCTGTACTTTTCATCTCTGTGACTTAATTTTGTAACTGGAAGCTTGTACCTCTCAATTCTCTTTCTTTCACCCAAATCCCCACCCATCACCTCTCTGATAGCCACCAGGTTTTCTGTGTTGAAGAGTCTGTGTGGTTTTTTTTGTTTTGTTTTTTAGATTCCACATGTAAGTGAAATCATATGGTACTTGCCCTTCCTTGTTTGACTTATTTCATTTAGCATTATATCCTCTAGGTATACCAGTGACATTTGTTGTGGCAAATGTGAAAATTTCATTTTTCTTTTAATGGCTAATATTCCACAACATATATGTACCACATCTTCTTTATCCATTCATTTATTAATGGACACTTGAGCTGTCCCCATTTCTTGGCTATTAAAAATAATGCTGCAGTGAACAGAGGAGTGCATATACCTTTTTGAATTAATGTTCTTGTTTTCTTTGGGAAAATGCCCAGTAGTGGAATAATACTGGATCATACTGTCGCTCTACTTTTGACTTTTCGAGGAACCTCCATACTGTTTCCCACATCTTTTTCTTACCTGTCAATGTTTGAGTTCTCAGAGTAACCACTAGCTCAAAAGGGAATAGTCCATATTATTTAATTATTTGGGTTTCATAAAGCACAGTTATCTGATGACTAAAAGGCATGGACTACAGAAAGCACCATATTTACGAGCATGAATTTACATCCTGTTTCACTTTGGATCTGTTTATGTCACTTTCACTGATAGATCTCTCTTTGACTCAAGAAAATCCCAGTTTAGGGGCACCTGGGTAACTCAGTCAGTTGAGCATCTGACTCTTGGTTTTGGGTCAGGTCGTGATCTCAGGATTGTGAGATTGAGCTCCATGTCGGACTCTGCACTCAGTGAAGAGTCTGCTTGAGACTCCCTCTCTCTCTTCCTCTGCCTCTCCCTTGCTCACGAGCTGTCTCTCTCTCTCTCTCTCTCTGTCTCTCCCAAATAAATAAATAAATCTTTAAAAAAAAGAGAGTCCCATTTAGAAAATAATGCATGTAGATGCCCTAGCTTTCAGTTACTTATTTATTCCCATATGCTGTCAACAAACATTTTGGCCCTCTTCTAGGCCCCATGTGTTTTTTGCCTTAGTAAATTCATAAATAAATCTGTATTAATTATTGAAGAGCCCATAGAGGCTTTTACTTCCCCCCGGGCATTAAAGCAACTATTACAAGCTATTACTGCTCATAAGTAACTGCTTTGGCTTCTGACACTGATGGACTTCATTGGCAAGCTAAGTAGTCCTGACTGAAATTAGAAAATTAAACAGAAATAATTGTCACAGTTGGCTGGCATACAGCCCTGGCATCAATATAGCATCAAGGTCTAGAATGAAATTAAAGATTTCCAGCCTTTCATATAGCTGTGAGTTTTGAGCTACCAGGCATTACATATTAATATGAACTTCCACACAGGGATAAAGATAAGGTTGCACTTCTAACACAGAGGCAAATGGAATTAAATTTAACTTTACTAACCAAGACACGATGAAGGCAAAGTTGGAACAGGGTATTTGAAATTGCCTTGTATGGAAATTGAGGTAAGCAGACTGGAAATAATCCAATAAACATTACCTAGCACTACACATTGTCCATTATTGAGCTTCAGATGAATTTCCATATCAGTCTTGAGTGTGCCATGTGTTTCTTCACACATTGCTTAACCTGATCTTCACAAAAATCTTACGGTGGGTTCAGCCAATGTGATCCCTATTCTACAGAGGAGAGAACTAAGGTTTACAAAAGCTAATATATTGACTTTTTAAATGGCAAGATACTACATCACTCATAGGACGTGCAAGTATACAAATATAAATTAAGATACTTTTTTTTTTTATCATCTTTCACATTTAGATGCTCAGAATTAAACCTACTCCTGAAGTAACAGTGCTGCCTGCCCCTGTCTCTGCTCTCCATTCTTCAGAGATTTTACTTCTCCTACCTACCATGATGGGACCAGGCCTCTTTCTTGCCCCATTCCTTTTGCCTTTGGCTAGATGCCCAAAGAACGGAGACCATGATCTTGTTTATATCCGAATCACAGAAATGACGTCCCATAACTTCCACATTTTGTTTGGCAGCAGGCAGTCAGTAAATCCAGTCCACACTCAAAGGGAGGGTATTAGACAAGGGCGTGCGTATCGGGAGGCAAGGGCCGTGGGACACCATGATGGAGGCTGCCTCCCGTCCCAAACATGCAAATGATTCCAGGGTCATTTCATCCATTGCAAGAAGGCCCAGCCCCCGATGGAGAAGAAGCTGAAGTTGGAGGAGTGCCATTGTATGGAAGGTGAAAATTTCCCTTAAAAAGAATGTGCTTCATCTCACAATGGGAGAAATGACAATTCTGCAAGTGTTCTTGTTTCTAAACAAGGCTATCTCTCTCAGACTGTACCAGAGCGAGGGAGAGCCCTGGGGTCCCTTCCTTAAGATGCTGTCAAAGTTTTCGTCAGGACTTTTAATCCGGAGTGACCAGGCATTCAAGGGCTATGAGACCCAAGCAAGAACTATTTACCAAATCTTTTAAATTATATTGCTAAAAACTCGTCACGCATTCCATACCCACAAGAGTTTTGAGCATAAATTTAAACTGCAGCACTACAAACCAGGTGAATCAATCTGTCTGTTTTTAACCTGATACATCCAGGCCCCAGCTTATTTAGAGGACAGTCTTAGTCTGTTTAGGGCAAGGGGGCGGGGTGGGGGGGAGGTGGAGAAAGAAAGGGAAAAGGGGAGGCAAGAAGAGAAACTTTAAAAATAAAGAAAAGCCAATACCTCCACTAAGAATACCACAAACATTGTCTTTTTTAAACCAAAAGGATTCATAAAACCACCTTTTTAAAATAAAACATTCCCCCAAATGGGCATGTGATCTAGCCATAGCTGTATCCACAAAAATGATACTTGTGCATGAAAATGCCCATTTCCCACTTTTTCACAGAGCAAAATCCCGTCTTTAAGGCCAAAGTCAAATCCATCTGCTCTAAGGAATTTTTGGTAATGTCGTCCCCAATCCCCCAACCGCGGAATCCACTACTCCATGTGCCTCAAAGTTAGTTCCAAAGTTCCTCCATACTTCCTGCCTGTTTCTCCTCATTATTCCATTCCTTCACCGCACTTCTCCTAAGAGTTAATAAGTCTTGAAAATAATATAATCTGAGAATTCATGATGTAATAGGTGATAGAGTGACTACTCACATGATTTCATTAAAAAATCTATGATTCTGCTAATATAAATTTAAATATAAATAAATTTATAAATATAAATAAATATAAATTTATTTAATCCTTTATTTTCTGAAGAGGAAAGAAGCCGAGAAGAAAGAACTTGTACAAGGCTCAGATCTAGAGGGTCGTGGCAAATGGATTCAACCTCAGTCAATCTGATTTGAATGAATAATGATCTAAGACTATATGAGTCTATCAATATTCAATCAGGACGCAGACTCATTCTGTCGCCCAAATGCTAAAGTAGTAAGAACTATTTCAAGAGGACTCAGGTTTCAATCATGCAGGCATAAAAATGAGTTTAAATGTAAATATCATTCATTTCCTTAACAAATCATCACAAAGCTAAGAAGTGACACCCAGTGGAGCCTGAAGCCAAGGGTGGGTTCTGGGTCTCACACATCAGTGTCTGGCACATTGTCAGAGCTCAGAATTTGTTTAATACAGCCCCCTCCCCCATTTTTGGAAACTTTACAATAAGCCACTTCATGATTACAAAAGACCTATATTATTAGCATCTATTTTCGCTAACTAAAAAGTCCAAAGGGGGATTTTTGCTTTTATGAAAAAAAGTGAAAAGTAAAATCGTGTTCAACATCTATTTTGCAGCGTGTTTTGCAGAAGACTGACTGTTACAGAGGCAGCGCAGACCCTGAGTGTGAGACGACCCCGCCAGGCTCCTTCCCCTGGACCTACACTCAGCATCTCATCAGCAAGCCACCCTAACTTCGAACTGGGTCTGTGAGCATCTGTGCTTTACCTTCATTCCTTTTACACATCTATTAACGAGATGTATCCTAAGCCATCAGAAAAGCCTATGAGAGATTATTTTTGGGCTCTGGGAATGCCCAAAAAAGCTTCCATTACATATTCATGGTGACTGCTTCTTTGCTTTATGCTCTTTTTTGCCTTATGAAAGGTTTCATAGAGACACTTTATGTTCAGACAGCAGGAGAAACATGTATAATCATAAGAATAATTCTTATACACATACAAATAAATATATTTAAACATCCTTTTTTCTTTAACTTGGCAATACATGGCGGCGAGGGCTTTAATACATGATTATTGATAGCAATGTAAGGTTTCACATCTAGTTATAGCATATTTGAGTCACCACATTTATTATATTATGGTATATTTAGGATGCGTACATCTTTTTTTTTGTTAGTCAAGTGTTAAAATTTCAGAAAAAAAATGTTTTTACCATTTTAAATTCCTTCTAATAGTTAACCTAAGTTTTGAGCAAAAACTTTTCTAATATACCGGTCAATTATGACAGCCACTATTGGTAAAATAGTGATGAGATACAATTCCTCCCTTAAAACCAAGTGCACGGAACATCTGTCAGTGATATTCTCTACAGTGAGTAAAACAAGGACAGTTTTGTGTTTAATGGGGAAAGGGAACTGAGCTTGGGTGGGAGTGATGTGTAGGGACAAGAAGGGAACAAATTCATCTTGAAGAAATAGGATCTGAATTGCTTCTGGGAATGTAAAAGGAATTCCCTAGTGGGCAATTGGATCTGTTATTCGTGGAGTGAGGTCTGTCTTGAGATATATATTTGGACATTAAGGATTCATGACATAATTTTTCATTCATTCCGTTAATTCATTTTGATATTCAAAAATTTTAAGATAGAATTATAAACAACAAGCATAAATGGGTATATCTGTGTATTTATTCCTGACCTCCAAGTAATTTGTGTTTTTCTAGTTTTGTTTTTTTTTTTTTTCGTAATTAAAATTCAAGGAAAATACTTATCATAGAGTATGGGTTTGTGATAATACTTAACAGTTTTTAGAGTTATCTATTGCTTCCTGTTGATTATTTTTTAGATTTTACTTTTAATTTTCATCCATAATTTTCTTTCTCAAGTTTCCTTTACATATTTCACTTGTTCCAAGGGCTGATTTTGACTCTTTAGTCTATTCACATATATTCTCTATTACATCTAAAAAAAACGTTTCCACTCTTGCTTGTGTCACCATTTCCTTGATATCTTCCTGTTCACTCATTCTTTGTTTATGCTTCCACAATACTTTGTTTTAGCTGTGCTTTCTATACAGTCTGAAGTTAGATTGTATTTGCTAACCCTTTTTGGCATTTTAACGTATTTGAGTGTTTTTTTTTCTGAGTTGATGTATTCAGGCTTACTTCTGTCATCTTTCATTATGCTTATTGTTTTCTTGCCAGTGTGTTTTAATTTGTGAACTGTCTTATTCCATTAGATCTATGCAGGATTGTGATAATGGACATTATAAAAATAAAAAATGCAAGACCTTCCACTGATTATCCTCTCCATTTTAATTTCTAGCTACTCTGCCCTTGACCATTTAGAATCAACAATTTCATTTTGTTTTCTCTACCATGCTCTTTCCTGCTTCTATGTATTTTTTATTATACCTTTTACCTAGAATTTTACTTTGCTCACTACCGACATTGGCTTGACTAATATTTATTTTGTAAATGTTTTTTTCAATTTTGTTTACTACAATCTCAGTTCCCCAGACACTTCAAAAAAAGCTCTGTGTTCTTATGTCGGAGTTCCCTAGTTCCTGTGCTTATTTATACCCTGCTTTATAATTAACTTGCTTATGTCAGTTTCTTCACTGAACTGTGAAATTTTTGAGTGCATGAAACTGATATTATTTATGTTGGTCTTTCTAGCAACTGAACATTATTTGGCATTTAATAAAAACATAATAAATATACATTAGTATTGTTTGATTGAATAGATTAATGGACTATAAGATTTCCAAGATATATTTTCAGACTACATTTTCCTGAAAATCATCAAGACTCCTTTAATATCTCTTTGTATATCAGGCAACTTGTATTTTCTCCCACTTCTGACTTCTGGGCTTTGATATTATCAACTTTGTAGCTATAAAAATTTCTTAGATGTAAATGAATATTCAAAATTAAGTGCCTGCAATTTCTGGCCCTGTGTTCATTTCTTATGATCTTGTTTTGGTTTTCTTTCCTTCGCATTCTGGATTGCATCATTATATATATGTATGTATACATATATATAATGATATTTTTTTTCAAAGGAGGTTACATAGGTGTGAGCTATATCATATCTGATTGTTCTTAAAATGGCTTTTGCACATGAAATATACAATCTGGCTAGATAAAAAACTCTTGAGTCAAATTTTTCCCCTTTTCAATCATGCAGTATATGTTTCATCATCTTCCAATATCTAGTCATAGAAATTTTATTTCACGTTGATGTTTATCTTGAAGATAGTTTTATTTCTCTTTTTTAAAATAAAAATGTTTTAGGCCATCCATAGTCATATTGCATTATCAAATGATGTTGGGGAAAATACTTCTTATTCAAATATTCAAATTTTAGTTCAAAATACTTTTCTAGAAACATAGTATCATTTTCTTTTTCTTTTCTGAGTTCTGGCTTTATCTGTAGGTGAACACCTATACTTCTTAGGTCAAGTAGCCACTTTTTATTCTCCTTTTTTACAGCTATTATCTTATTCTTATGCTTTCTATCTACCACTCCTCTGAGTTTTAAAGGTTTCAATTCTCAGATTTGTTGTCTACCTTACATTTGACAAAATGTGCATGTTTTTTTCTGCTATTCATTTCTTTTCAGGATTTTATTTTAGATATTGTGATTTTATTGTCCTTTTAATTCATATTTATCTAGGACAGCATCTTTTTTTTTTAAAGATTGTATTTATTTACTCATGAGAAACATGCAGACAGAGAGAGAGGCAGAGACACAGAGTGAGCAGCAGGTTCCATGCAGGGAGCCCAATGTGGGACTTGACTCTGTGTCTCCAGGATCACTCCCTGGGCTGAAGGCGGCACTAAACTGCTGAGCCACCCTGGCTGCCCTAGTCAGCACCTTTTAATTTAAGATTATTGTCTTTTCATTTCAGTTTGTTCATTGTATTTTCTTCTGGGTCATGGAGAGGGTAATTTTCACTACTACTTTTAGTAATATCCTTTTACTCAGCATACAGTCACAAGGTCACTTCTAATTTAGAGGGAGCTGAGAAATGTATTTTTCTTTTCTTTCTTTCTTTCTTTCTTTCTTTCTTTCTTTCTTTCTTCTTTCTTTCTTTCTTTCTTCTTTCTTTCTTTCTTTCTTTCTTTATTCTTTCTTTCTTTCTTTCTTTCTTTCTTTCTTTCTTTCTTTCTTTCTTCTTTGTGTCTTTAGTGGGTATATTACACAGCCAGATAAAAATTGTAGTTTACACTACTATTAAAGAATAGAAGAACAGAAATTAGGAGAAAATAGCAGTCTTTGTCATAGCTTTGCAATACGGGTGGAAAATATGTGTAATATAGAAAATGTTAGCAATCCATCCAGAAGTGGAAAAGGGTGAAATAAGCAAGCAAATAAATAATAGGTTTAAAAAGCACAAGCTAGGGGGTAAAAATAAGTCTCCATGCACCTGTATCACATGTCAGTTTGCATCATGTAAAAAGCTGATTCCTAAATAAGATTAGACATACAAGAGATTTACTTATGAAATAGCTGTGAAGAATAAGAAGAAAGTCTTTAGTTTGAAGACCAAAACGTGTGAAAGGAGGATAATGTTGGAAAAGAGATAGATTATAGGGTACTTCTGAAAAAGTCTTGACCAGGACCTTAGTGAACCTTCCAGCAAGAGTTGTCCATTGTAGTGGTTCTCTGTTGAACAGAGACGGCCCCGCAATAGTACACAGTACCACGTGCAGTCATTGACTGGGACCAGTCTAGAGGAAGAGTAATGAAGTGAATCCCATAGTAGTTCCTGACATGTAGCACTTGGGAGTTACCAGTCAACTATGTTACCCAAAGCAATTTCTCTTCCAGCAACCACCATGACTGCCACACACACGATCAACATAAGCAGAACAAAAAACTCCAATAAAATACATAGGTTATACATTTTGCTAAGTAAGTCTACTTATATATATATATGTTCTATTAAAACAGACTTAATAAATGACACTAAATTATTCATATAGATGGGCTTAAAATATGCCTAGCAAACATTTACTAAATAAGGTAAATTAGTGATAAAAATATCATATATCATATAATGATCACAAATGTGTGCAAAAGGATACATAGCAATAAAAGGAGAAATTCAGAAATGGTATTTATAAGTAAATATTTTATATGTATTTTGCAAAAAAAAAGCCTCAAATATATAAAGTAGGAAGTTATGGAAGAACAAATGAAATTAAGAATGCCTATATAATGACATATTTTGACACATTTTTATCAGAAATGAATATATCATGCAGCAAATACCAGCAAAACTGTGAAATATGGGGGGATATATGTGTAGGTGCATATGTATACATGTATAAATGTATGCATGTTAGCAACACATAGAGACTACATATGATGTTTAAGTATAAATGGATTCCTTAAGGTTTAGGTTAAAATTCAATAAAACTTCAAATAATTTCATCACACATATGAGTTTTTTTACTATAATGCAATTAAACAACAGCCATAAAAATATATTTTAAATTATATTTAACATAAACATGAAACATACTTAAACATTTTTGTTTTAATGGGAAAAAAACACACCTTACAATAACTATGGGATTCGAGAAGATAACTACAAGAAATGCAAAATATTTTTAGATGAATGTTAATGAAAGCACTACCTATCAAAACATGCTGAATACAGCTTAACCAGTAAATAGTTAAATTCATGATCTAAAATGCATTTAAAAGACATTTTTCATTAAAATGAAAAATATAGAAAAAGAGAAGTAAATTATACCTAAGCAAAATTGAAGGGTTTTATAAAGATGGGTGGAATATGAAATAGAAATAGAAATGAAATAGAAAACAAAAGAAACATTTATAAGGGACCCACAAAACAGGATTTTTTCCCCTTGTAAGATTTTTACTCCATAAAACAGTTTTAAAAATTATGTAACTTTGAGGTATGAGTCATGTCTTTAAATTTTTAAGAAACAATTCTGATTCAATTCACTTTTAATACAGCTGAATAGAGCAATTGAGAATAATCACATGATTTATTAATGCAATTGTTTAGTTAGGACTTGGTGCATTATATCATCTTATCAAATTATTCTTTGTTAGTTTCTATCCGTGATTATCTGCAAAATTTGTTATACTTGGTGGATTTTTGTGTTTGTGTGTATTTGTTGTTGTTAAGTGTGTGAAATTCTGTACCATATGAATACTTTCTTAAGTATTTAATAAAATGGTCATTGGGTTTTTTATTTAGATTTTTTTCTATGGGAGATTTGTCAGGGGCCAATTATCTTCAAAACAGGAACAAACTATAGGTATCTAGAAGCTGGACTGTTTGGGTCTTTGGGGATTATCTTTACTAAATTGTTCAGTCTCCTCCAAAGTAATTGTACAATTTTATATTTCCATTTAGAATAGTTTTGTATGAAATTTATTTAAAAATTATTAAATTTCAGGTATAGATTGGTATTTTGCTAAATAGGAACCATAAAGGAAAAGAAATTCTGTGTTTCAAGTGTCTTATAGCTTCATTATCTCTCTGTAGATGTCTAGATTCAGAAGTAGTTCAGCCTTGCACCTACAAGAAGAAAGAACTAAAAATATTTGGTTAATGGATCTATTGATTACCAGAGTCCTCTCTTCTTATTGTTTATTTTATTCCTTTTCTTACTAACAGTGCAATTTTCACTCAAAAATGAAACTGTATTGAAAGTTTAGCACTTCTGAGAAATGATCACTTGCTTCCGTGAGAAGTCTAGATGCAGCATGTCATGATTTGAAAACATAGTGATTTAAAAGATCATTAATCTGCCTTTTACACACCTGCTATACAAAATCTATCAGTTAACTATTGCTGAATGACAAACTACTAAAAACTTAATGCTATTATCTCATTTTGAGTTTCTGTGAGTCAAGAATCTGGGAATGAGTTAACCGGGTTCTCTAGCTCAGAGTCTTACGAGCTCCAATGTCTCAAGCAAGACACAGCCTTCAAGGTTTCATTAGTGACAGGATGACTTTCACGTTCACCCAGGGATTGTTGGAAACATTCATTCCTTTTGGGTCATTGGACCAAGGGTCTTGTTTTCATTCAAGCTGTTGTATGGTAATCTTCATCGGCTCCCTACCATGTAGAGCTTTGTACAGTAGCTATGAACATGGCATGTGACTTCAATAAACCTAGCAAGTGAGTAGCAGTTGAGAGATGACGCTTAAGCTTTTAGTTCAGAAAAAGTGCTGCTTTCTTGATTCTATCAACCTTAAGATTATTAAAATTACACACATATATAATGTAGTGTAAATTAACAAGTGAAAAGACAAGAGAAAGCCCAAACAAAATGGAAGTCTCATTCTTTTATAATCTAATGTTGGAATTGATATCCAAATACTTTTTCCATCTTCTATTTATTAGAAGGCAGTCATCAGTCAGGGGGAGAGGAATCTACAAGGGCATGAGTATCAATAGGGGGAGAGGAACCTACAAGGGCATGAGTATCAATTGGGCAGGGATCCTTGAGAGCAATTACAAAACCATCTACCGCTGTTGTAGAAGGACAGGATAACTCCAAAGAATACTATCTGGAAGGATAAAAATGAAGACACAGCAGGTTTTGGTTACCGGAATTAAAAAATTTGACTGGGCAGATATTGTGAAGACTCCCTACCCTTGAGGTGTAGACTATTTCTCAACTGTACTTTTAGTATTATTTCTGGGATGGGCATCTCACTCTTTTGTTTATGACGACCTTGGAAAAATCCTGTTTCCAATGCAAGTCTTCCACTCTCTTACCACATCTGCAGTGTTGGAGATTAAGCTATTCTAGGGGGCTGTGCAACTTTCTGGGCCTAGTTTCTATGCCTAGAATAGAAACTGTGTTTATGCCTGTGTTTAATATTTATCTGGGCCTAGTTTCTATGCCTAGAAAGTTGGGAACCCAAGGATTGTTTTATGTCTTGAACAAATAATTCTTTTTATCCCAGGTTTATGATTTCCTTTATAGCACAAATTGTACAAAACTTAAACAGGGGTCACACATTTCAGTCCTCCTTGTTCCAGAAGCCACAATGGTAGTTATTTTCAAATTAATTTCAGACACTTTGTGTCTCCCTCATCCCTTCCCCAGCCATTTTGTTTAACTGAAAGAATTTTGGGAGGGGGCTTTAACCTAACTAGGGATTCTAACAATGAGAGAGCTACTTGTACTTTGATTTGATTCCTGTAAAATGAACAATATCTAATTGGTCTCAATTTTTCAAAAGAATTCTCAGTTTACTGTTAGCAAGTGGATGATAAGGAGTCTCTGGTCTTGCCTCTGACTATTGCACGTCTCCATATTTCTGGGCTCTCTCTATTCTTTTTAGTCTCTTTCAAATTGTGCTTTTTTTTTCTTTCCATGCTTGTAATGCCTTGTCAAATATAACCAACAGCGTCTAAAATATGCTATTTTTCAACTTCTTTCCTTAAAACTTTGTTCTCATTAGGGACATTGTATCCTCTCCACGTTATTGTGGAAACCAATTTTAAGAGATTTTGCACTGCAGAAGAAGGCTCTCCATCCTTCTAGCATCTGGTAATTGTTTCTTCACTACCCACTAACAGTCTCTATGCCAATGCCACATTTAGGGTTTTTCAATGGGATCACACACTTCTAGCTATCAATATTCCTATTAGTCATGGTAGGAGAAGTTTACCTGGTGATAAAAAGTAAGAAAACTTGGATGCTTAACTCAGCAGAAGTTTGTCATTCATCTATTTCGCATGTTCATCGTGAGTTTTCAAGGTTGTTATGGTCACTCAAGGACGAAGAATAACAGAATAGTAACCATCTTAAATATTGTCCATTGCAAAAAAAAAACAATTAAAAAAAATTAAAATATTGTCTGTTTCCATGACAAAGGAAAAGATGTTGGGGCTTGTATGAGCAATGACATGTTCTGGCCTAGAGGTAACAGTGCCTCTGCAAAAGTTATATAGCCCATGACAATCAGGAAGAGACCAGGAAAGTCAATCTTATTATATTCCCAGAAGGAGAGAAAACCAGAAATACTTGGCAAACAGCCCCTGATAACTAGCAAATACCTAATACCTCATTTAATTCTCATGTAACTCCGCAGGGTGGGTAATAGTTTCACGACATTAAGGATGAAGAAAATAAGGAGAGAAAGATTAGGTAACATGCTCAGTGTCTCACGAGCAGTAAGTCATGGGGCAGTGCCTCAAAGCCAGCCAGTCTCAACACAGCTTCTTTAAGCCTTACTCTACGGCCCCTGACAAGAGAGACAGAAGGAGCCTAAAATTCTAGGAGATTAAATACGAAGTGGTAGTCACACTACAATTGCAGTCATGCTCCTTTTTATTCATTGCTTCTCTAATCTCTTTTCATTGTTATTCCAAGAAGTTATCTGTAGAAACCTTTTTGACCTTGACCCCACTAAGCCTTTCCAAAATGTTTAGTTTATGCCTTGTTCTTCTGGTTTTTGGTAATGAGCCAAAAGTGAGTGTCAAGCGCTGCTTGCTTGGGAATCACACTTTGGCAAGTAATCACATTTGTACTCTTAAATCTAATCATGAAGAGCTTTTATTACTACTATGAAGTTGATGTCTTTAGCTCAAATAAAAATGCCTCATAGGCACTAATCTTTATTTGATTTCCTTTCTATTTTGTCTTTGAGTCAGACATTCAAAGCAGCGAGAATGGCTTACATCAGTATAGGATACGTATTACGCTAAACTAAAATATTTATAGACTATGGAAACTGAAGGGTAAAACAAATTAGGATAATAAAATATGACCAAATATTTATGTGGAAAACTAGAATTAGTTTTCAGACACGGAAAAGCGTAGATAGTAATACAAAGTTCATGTGACAGAAAGTTACAAAGTGCAGAGAAAGAAATTTAAATGAAGCTCAAGTATAACCATCTAAGTAATAAAATCAAATCTCGGTGAGCCACTATATCGCTCCTACACTTGCCTAAACAAATATAGCAAACTATCTGGCAGCTAATAGAAGTTTTAAAATTTTGTTCTTCCTACGTATTTTTAAGAGTTTCATTTCCTATTTAAATGCCATCAGAATTAAGGCTTGCAGCTTCACACTTTACTTTCCAGTTGAATCGATGCATTCAAGTGTCCTCATGCAAAGTTTCTTGAGCTGTTCAATAAATCTGTCATAAAGAAGATGATCTAAAACCTGCAACAGATGCATTGATCTAATCAGTTGCAGCAAAATACCCCATTTAGTGTCATAAACATTTCAATATCCAAAGCATTGGCTTTTAGTAGACCAGAAAGCTGACTCACAGGAATATTTTTTTAATGGAGCAAGAGCAGCAACCAATAAGCATCTTTCAATATATGGTAGTTACTGTGGACATAAAATATTTCCTACGAAAGGCATAAGCATTGCACAAATAAAATTAGATGCTTCTCTCTTCAGAAAGAGAACCAATACTGTATTTAGTAGTGTTATAAAACATTACTTTAGAGAATAATCATATTGAAAGGTAACTCAAAATTTAACAGTCTTATGCTTTTGGATAAATCCAGAATCACTATTTAAAAACCCTTATAATGAATTTATGGTTGAAAAGAAATCAGGAAACCAGGGCTCTGTTCATAACTTTAATCTACTTACCCTGGTGATCTTAAACACTGCACTCCAAAGCTAGCAAAAGCACTGAGCTCTGTTATTCTTTAGTGTGGTCCTTCTCCTTGATAATTTTCTTTTTTCTGATAGGAAAATTTTAAGTGTTTGTCAATAAACTGTTGTAGGATCAACAAACGTTACCACAGAATGCTGCTGTAAAAAACAAAAAGAAAAGCAAAGTGACATATTGTGCTATTATTTTTGTTTTGTGTCGTGTTGTGTAAGTCTTCTTTCCTTGAAGCAATGGAACAGAATGTTACTGTAATTGCCTCAAAAAACAAAGAACAAACTCCTGAGTTATGAAATGGAAAGGATGCTTTTGTCAAAATATCATTTTCAAACAGATGAAGACATGATTCCCATACAAATTCAGATGACCACATATAAAAATGCATTCACATCATTAATGAAGGAGCCAATGAAATGCAGTATTTATGATTTTTTTTTTTTTTTTTTTTTTTTTTTTTTTTAGAGAGAGTGCACAAGCGGGGTGGGATGGGGAGAGGGAGATAGAGATTAAGCAGGCTCCACACGGAGGGCAGAGCCCCACTCACACCTTGATTCCACAACCCTGAGATCATGACCCCAGCTGAAACCAAGAGTATGACACAGAACTGACTACCACCCGGGTGCTGTGAATGTGGATTTTTTTTTTTTTAAGTCAGAATAAGATTTCCAGATTAGAAACAAAACCGGTGATTTTTTTTTATAGGGCAGGAAAAACCATCATCTTTGACGTTTTCTTCCTATCAGTCAGCAATCTATAAATTAATATGTTCCTTATCTGTGTTCTGTCAAATATTAAATCCCAAAGACCATTCTAGCTCTTGTAGTGAATTTAATATTCCTTGAACAGTAAAAATAACAAAATGTTAATACAGGGAAACAAGTTAGCATTGACTGGAACATCTACAGAGTATGTGAGTTTGACCATATATTGGGGGAAAAAAGTGTTCAAAATCTGTATGGCCTCAGTTCAGTGAGAGATTGGGTTGGAGAGTTTTGTATAAAGTTTGGATCATCATAAATTGACCTTCTGGAGTAAAAACAATTCCTCACTGGAGATGGTGGCTTGGAGTACACGCTTATACCAACCTTGGTTCTGGTAAAGTGGAACGACAAAAATAATTTCTCAGATTTCCCAATGACAAGTCTATACTTAACAAAAATTTGGGGTCAGAATTCATACAATATATGTGGCCAAAAGGACATTTGAGAATTAGAAGTTGTTATTCTCAGTAGTCTGGGAAACAGCAACCAAAATATCCTTTCTGGAGGCAACTATTTTAAACTCAGTCCTTTAAGAAGTCTCATTTAAAAAATTACGAGTAGAAAGTTCTTAATTTTTTCTAATATAATGAAAAAAATTAAAAGCCCTTATTAAAAAAAAGCCCTTATAAATAGGAATAAACACAATCAACTGACTACAGAATCAGGTCAGCAAAGACAGAAGATAATATAATGGATAAAACAACTTAAGAATAAGATTATTTCATATACTTTAGAGAAATGAAAAGAAGGAATAAAGACAGAATTAAAGGAAATCAAATATTATTTCTAAAAATGAAAAATAGGTAAGGCACAGCTGATAAAAAAGAATGTGATCCCAACAAATTGGATAATAGATTTCAAAAAAACACAGAGGTGACCCAGAGACACAAAGAGAGAGAAAATTTGAGAAAGTGGTTTAAAAAACACAGAGGATAGCTTTAGAAGTTCTGACCTGAAGCCACACAGGATTCCTTGAGGAGACATGACAACATTAAAATTATATATATATATATAATAATATATAATATATATAATATATATATATGCCAATATTATTATATATTATGCCAATAATTTTCCTATAATTAACTAAAGACACCGATTATCTAAACCAGGAAAATCATGAATCTCAAGCAAGATAGATGTGAAGATGTCCACACTTAGGCGAATGTTAGTTGGAGGCCACCAAAGATACTGAATTTTAGGAGCCAGAAATAAGGCAAATTACCTGTAAGGAATTGAAATTGGACTAACAGTTGGCTTAACAAGAGGTTTAGAAGCCAGAATACAGTAGGATTTATTTTAAAAGTGCTACACAAAAATATCTGCCAACAACCTACAATTCTATAGCATATTCTATAACAAGAGTCAAATCAAACAGGTACGGACGAGCAAAAATTTAAAACTTTTACTACCAATTGATTACAGTAAAGAAATATCTACAGTATATATTTGAAGAAGTATAATCATGAAAGAAAAATAATCACAAAATTTTCCTCAGGTGTTAAGCAAACGCTTAAGTCTAAACAAACACTGACTAAGAATAACCACAATGATTTGTGGAGTTCATGAAAACAAAGATAGAATTAAATCGTGGATACCTAACATTAATGAAGAAGTAATTAGAGGAAAAGTGTTTTAAGAATTTTTATTGTTGGGATGCCTGGGTGGTTCAGTGATTGAGCATCTGCCTTTGGCTCAGGGTGTGATCAAGTCCCATGCCGGGCTCCCTACAGGGAGCCTGCTTCTCCCTCTGCCTGTGTCTCTGTCTCTGTCTCTGTGTCTCTCATGAATAAATAAATAAATAAATAAATAAATAAATAAATAAATAAGTCTTCAGACAAACAAAAAAAAAGAATCTTTATTGTTCTCCAGGAGGGTAATGATATTCATCAATCTTAAAACTACACACTAAAATGTCAAGTATAAATGACAAATATTGGAAAATTTGAAAACCCACAGAGGCCACAAATAAAATAAACAGAAGATTCCTTTAAAAGATTCAATAAAAGGGCAAGGAGTGAGAAGGAAACCGATGCCTTGGCAAAGAAAATAATACATAGTCCCCCTGGGTAAGGGTGGACTCATCCCAGGCCTTAGCAAAAAAAAAAAAAAAAAAAAAAAAAAAAAGGCTGTTTATGGAACTGGTTGTATTATCCAAATAAAAACAAAACCAAATAAAACAAAAATTAAGTAAAAGTGTACATGAACTATATCATGCACGTTATGTATTTAGACGGAAAGCATCTCCACAGATCAGTACAAAAGGAAAAATACAATTTTATCTCTCAGAAGTTTACTCAATATTAAATACCACCTTATACCATCTTATCCTCCCCCCCCCCCCGAAACCTCTTTGTTTAAATGATTTGTGTAGCCAATTTGATTCAGGGACCATAACTCTTAGGATTGGTTTAAGTTTTATAGAGATCTAATGAATGGTTATTCAGCCTACATTGCAAGAATTTTTATAGGAAAATTAAGACATAATCATGAATGCTGCCTCTTAAAGACATAAGTGAAACTCCCCCTAGAGTTATCCTAGAGATTACTGCTTAAAATTATTAAATTGTGGTAATAAATGACTTTAACTAGAGAGAGTCCTCCTTAATTCTTAAAAATAGCTCTGGAGAATTGTCCCCCTGGAAAACAATATTCAGTGTATATATTTTCTATGGATTAAACCTCAGCAGAATTATCACCAAATTTATAAATTAGATATTTATGTCTCTTTTTTTTGATATTTATGTCTCTTAAACATATGGTACATAATGATATTTTCTGTATATAAAATTCAGAAGGTTGTCAAATGGTTTTCTTTCATTATGAATGAAGCATATATAGACAGATTGTTAGGAGGATCATTATATTAGGACGCAGAAGGTTTGCTCTGCCAAGAATCCACATCATGCTCGAAGAGGAATGATGTCTTTGAATGTATTGTATAACCCAGAGATTAACGTCTTCATGCATTTGTTGATTGGTTTGCTCATTTATTTGTCAAATGATTATGAAGCAATGGCGTATTGGAAGCCATTTTAACAGGCGTGGACTTTATTCTTTGGACTGAGCCACTGAAACGGCCTAACCTGGAGAATGGCACCGGTCACATTTTCTTTTTATGAAATTTATTTTACATTTGGTTGGATTACAGGAGAGAGGGGCAAGACATCATGAGTGATGGTGGAGAATGGTCAAGAAACATATTTCGAAGCCTGAATATGAGATTTGAAGGTCTGAGCCTGGTCTGGGACTGAGGTACCAAAAATATGGAGAAAGAAATCTCTTTGGAGGAATATTAGGTGGTACAATCAGTAGGAATTGGTGATGGGTTGTATGGAGTGATGGGGTGAAGCAGAGCTTACAGAGTTCATTGGGATGGTCAATGGATTTTCCTATCAACTGAGGTAGGAAAACATGAAAGAAGAAGCTATAGAGTCAATCGTTCCTTAAATACAACTACGTCCCTCTATTCCTTTTGCTACTCACCTGGTCTACCTTTTAAAAATATCTTCATACGCTTTAAAATTACAAAGCCATGCGAAAATCAAGTGTTAACAAAAATAATTAGAAAAGTAGCAATAATATACAAAGCTAAAATTCTCCATAATACACTTCCCATAAATTCTACCAACTTTTTAAATATTTTTCTAGCTTTTTGTCTTTCAAAAAGTACCTAATTTGTGAAATGAGAAGAATGCGACTGCATTTTTTCCCCAATGCTCCTTTGAATATTTATAGAGGAGGAAATTTCTCCCCTCCTATCACATAGATCCCAGTAGGCTCCATGAATTTATTGGTGACAAGGAGGGAAAAGGAAATCCAATGGTCATTCCCAGTTTTAAAATATAGTCTAAATGAAGACTTTAGAATACCCAGTCTACAATATTTGGTCACTATTTCAATCTTAATTTAAAAAAAAAAAAAAAAAAAAAGGATTCTTTCTCTGATCCTTCTTGGGCCCAGCTCTGGCCCAGAGAGATGAGAGTTGGTGCCTGAACACCCTTCCTCGCCTGGTTTGCTAAATTGGCTTTATGTCCTCCAAACCTGGTTGAGGATGGAATCTGCCTGTTTCTGCTGAGAAGCTGACAGAGCTTCCCCACCTGCTCCCTTCCTCTCTTGATTGCGACTCCCCAGGCGGGAGACCCTGTTTCCTTCTCCTGGACTACCGCTCCCCTTTGTTTGCTAGAAGCCAACTTCATTCAGATTTACTTTTAGGCCATTGCCCAACCAGATGTTTTTACAGGAAAGAATCAAACTGCACCAGGTGGCAATCTTTCCTCATGATTCATGCCTGGAGCCCAGGAAAAATATATTCATCCTTTCTCCCTGAATTCCAGGTAGCCTCGTTGAAGATGTTCTCAGTAGATTTAAGGTGAGAATTACCCATCACCAATATTCCTTTCGCTTGTGTGTGTGAAACTCCTAGAACAGCTGCACTTCTTTGAAAAAAAAAATCACACCAACCCCATTTTCAATCATCCTTCTTGAAACTGTCTATGCCTCCCTAGAGGCTTACACCTTTGGAGGTATTTAAAGGACTCTGGCAGGAGCATCTGCTGGAGTTTGGTGATTATTTTCCTGTTTTTATGAACCATTGGAAACACAACGTGTAAAGTTATCTGCCTTCTTCATTGAAAGCCATTGAAACAAAAGTCTCTAGAAATATTTTACTGGCAATTTTGGCTTTTAGTTATAGGAAATACATTACATGATATAACTAAGAAAAATAATTCATAATGAATACCTTTTTGTTTTTGTTGTTTTTGAGGCATAATTAATATATAATGTTAAATGTTAGTTTCAGGTGTGTGATATAATGATTCAATAATTTTACATTACTCAGCGCTCATCCTAAGTGTACTCTGAACCCCATCTATGTATGTCAACCATCTCCCTATCCCCCCCCTCCCTTCGGGCAACCATCAGTTCATTCTCTGTACTTAAGAGTTTCTGGTTTGTTTTGTCTCTTTTTTCTTTGTTTCTTAAATTACTCCTATGAGTGAAATTATATGGTATTTGTATTTCTCTGTCTGACTATTTCCCCTAACCTTATGTCCTCTGGGCCCATCCATGGTGTTGCAAATGGCAAGATCTCATTCTTTTTATGGCTGGGTAATATTCCATTGTATATGTACATATCACCTCTTCTTTACCCATTCATCTGTCGATGGACACCAGGGTGGCTTCCATCTCTTGACTATTTTAAATAATGCTGCAGCAAACATTGAGGTGCGTGGATCTTTTCAAATTAGTGTTTTTGTTTTCTTTGGGTAAATACCCAAGAGTGGAATTACTGGATCCTATGATAATTCTATTTTTAATTTCTTAAGGGAACTCTATGCTATTTTCCACAGGACTTGCACCCATTTGCATTCCTACTATCAGTGCATGAGGGTTTGTTTTCCCTACATTCTTGCCAACACTTGCTATTTCCCATCCTTTTTGATTCTAGCCATCCTAACAGATGTAAGGTAGTATCTCATTGTGATTTTGATTTGCATTTCCCTGAAGATTAGTGATATCGAACATCTTCTCGTGTTTGTTGGCCATTTGTGTGTCTTCTTTGGAAACATGTCTCTTCAGGTCCTTTTCAATTCTGTGACTCATTTAACACATTCTATCCTGAGTTTTTAAAATGCTGGATAATTTTAGCACATTCACAGAGTGTATTAAAAATCAATTTTGAATGTAATGAAATTGAACTGGAAAACAACAGAGAATCAAGGTTTTTGTATTCAGAGAAATCATTATATGCAAATTTATTTATTGCAGAATCACTGGGCACAGTAGGTTGCTATGAGTTACAGCTTTGATAAAAGCACAACTTCAACTTTGCAAAGTGAAGCCACATCGTTGAAAGACAACACCTGAGAGTTGTAGCAAAAGTTTTCATCTATTAAAAAGCAAGTAATAAAGTATTTTGATACTTAAAATTGCTGTAATTTTCTTCCCTTGAAAAAAGAACTTCCCATTCATGAGATTGTAGTTGTTTTCTCATTTTATTCCTCTTGAAAATAAGACTGTAAAAGATGCTATTAATATTTTTGTCTGAGGATACAGAGTAAATGTGAACAATATGCTGTAATTTTTGCACAACACAATATGAATGGGATGAAAAATGATGTAATTAGTATAAGTATTATTCATTCATTAATCAATTATTATCTTTTTTTTAAGTTTTTTTTTTAAGTTTATTTGAGAGAGAGAGAGAGAGCAACACAGAGCAGAGAGGAGAGGCAGAAGCAGGCTCCTGCTAAGGAAGGAGCCCAATGTGGAGCTCGATCCCAGAACCCTGAGATCATGACCTGAGCTGAAGGCAGATGCTTAACTGACTGAGTCACCCAAGGGCTCCAATCAAATATTTTCTTATGTCCTATGATGTCTGGGGTTATATGGACACAATGTGATAGGCTGGAAAAGGATTAAAACTGCTGAGATCAATATGCACCTGTAACAACTGATTAGCATAACAGTTGTGGGGATTTTTGCTCAGAAGAGGTACTGGCTTCTAATAAGTTCTCCACTATTAATCATCTCTTAATGTTTCCTAAACCTCACTGAGCTAAGAGTCACTGAACGATTCTTGTTAAAAATACATATTTCTAGGCATCCTCCCTAAACCCTCAAAATCAGAATCTCCAGGAGAGGAGTTGGGAGTGATCAGTTGTTCACTAGAGTCTGAGATGACTTTTATCATTAGGGAAACTTGAAAGACACTGAGAGACAGAGACGGTGACCCAGGGTCCACATACGATTAACCACTTCTTTGAGACATTTTAGTAGTTCCCCAACTTACCTTCATTGGGATCTTTTAAAAGTAGTAATGCCTCTTCTCCCCAGACATTCTTATTTAATTGGTACAAGGTGCCACCAAGGCATTGGGAATTTTTAAGCTCTGCATATCACTCTGGTAGACGGCAAAGTCTGGGAAACACTGATCCCTTGGTAAGACTTGTTCCAACACATCTTGAGGATCTTAAGGATAAGAAACTTCTCTGGACTCAATGTCTCTGAGATTTATTTTGTAGTACCATGTGAAAAGAGGAAAGCTTAAAAACGTCAAGTCTATTCATTTCCTTAGGGCAGAAGATGGAAGATGGTGAATTGGAATATAGACACTGACCTTTTTTATTAGTCTGCTGTATTTTTACATTGTGGGAATGAAGGAGCATTCAATATACACTGCTAATTAGTTGGGATCTTGAGAGACCCCATTAGTTGGTCTCTCTCACAATGAGAGACCACTTTGTTTTTCTCTTGGCACCATCACCGAGTGCTCTACTTACAGGTCACTATTTCTCTGGGCCTCTCCATCCTTATCTCCAAGATTGGACCACTACTTGTTATGAAATTGTGGTGAGGCTGTGAATGTGAAGAGCCTCACGAAGTAAACAGTGCTAATAACATGAAGCAGTATCGTTCCCTTCTTGTGGCAGCAAGACTATATGTAAGAAACCGATTTTATTTCACTCATTACCTTCTAATCTTTTCTTCCTTTAAAAATCTTTCCTAAAGTAAACTATGCATACTCAAGAGTGACAAAAACATAAAGATATATGTTTCTTAAGATGAAGTGTTCTCAATAAATTTAGTCTCCTATTTTTAAGATTTGTGTGATCGATATTTATCATAACATGATCATATTTATTATCATTTAAAATATCTGATATGAGAAAAAGTAAAATGTTTGTCAAAGAATTACCTAAAATCCATATTCAATTATATTGTCCCTTTGACGACACTCATATTTTACTCTTTATTGAATTTCAGCAAGTTGCTTTAACAATATTTACCTCTTTTGTTTCAGTTTGTTTTCAGTAAATGGCACTAGCAGATATAGGGCCATTTAGGTTTTCCGCCTTTGTATGTTATACAAGAAACAGATTGGAAATTGTTCCATGTTACTCCTGTGCCCTAGACAGTAGGTACTTGCATTCTATCAAGATAAAAGATTTTCTTTATTAATTTCTTTCCCCAGAGTTCCTTTTTTCCCCAGCTTATATTTCAGTTATTTAAAGGGTTTTACCAGTACTATAGAAAAAGAAAGTGAGACTAATGTTTTCAGGTGACACTTCACAACCTCTGTCCATCATACTAGGGTCCTGATGTTTCCTCCTTCTCTCTCTTCTTCTTCTTCCTCCTCCTCCTTCTTCTGCTCATCCTCATTCTTGTCCTCATTGTCATCCTACTCCCCTCCTTCTTCTCCTACTTCTCCTTCTTCTTCTTCAACTTACTACCCAAGAGTAGTACAATATTCTTCCAATGTAAGAGAAAATAAAGTTGGGAAGGATACAGTAGACGTGTGGCATTCCATTTCACCTTAGTGGAAGGTTCAACAAAATGCCTTTAAATTAGAGTTCCGAGTGATGGTATTTCAATGATTTTAATGATGCCTTATCAAATACTATTGTGTTTGTTGCAGTTGTCTGTTCTTTGAAGTCACGAAAGTGAGAAAATATTTTTTTTTTTAAATTTTTTCCCACTTTTTCAGGTTTTGTTGTTGTTAATGTGGACCAAGATTCTATTTATGAGAGTTCAAATCCTATTTGGTTGGCATTGTTTAATTAATTTTTAAATTTCTCAGGAATCTAAGGACCTATACTTGTTAATAGTTTGAATGTTCATTCATGTGCAGCAAAGCAGCCTCATGAAAATTCTATTGTATGTACCCTAAGGTTGTCTACCCAGCCGAAGCTCACAAACCTGAGAATAGACTTTCCAACAGGTAGCACTACAGAGGAGAAACCAGGCGAGTGAGTGTCTTGCTACATTTGCAACTTCCTGCACAGACACATCTGTACCTATCTACATCTGCAGCAGACTCCCTCAGACTCAATCTAGTCCAATATTCATAAATATTTTATTAACGATGAGCACATGGGCCTTAGCACCCAGTATATTCTGCACGATAAATTGGCAAATGTGCCCTGAGTACCTGCTGCGTTTGAAGCGCTACACCATATGCTGAGGCAGCCTGGTGAATGGGAGAAATGTGAATCATGTCCTCAGAGAACTTGAGGTTAAGTGGATGCAAACATGCTATAGCAATACCAGGAGACTAAGCTCCATGAGCAGGGACCATGTCTCTTTCCCACGGACAAATCTTTGAAATCTAGCGAAATGAAATCTTGCAACACATTTTGTTCGCTCTACAAGAGAGGAATGAATACATTTAGGACATGTTCAAGACACCTCTCCTCTCTTCTTTATTTTCAATCTTCTTCTTCACCTGAAGCTCACTTGATCCATGCCAGAAATCTTCTCATTACTTTCATCTTTCCAGCAGACTATGGGCATTCAGGCCTCTGAATTCTTGCCTGTCTTCCAGTTCAGCTCAGTATGTTGCTCTGCATCGGTACTGTGGCTCAGGGTCAGCTAGGTAAAATCTGTTACTGTTTTTTCTGTTTGCCGTTTCCCCATAGGCCATGTTGAGGAGAGATAGATGTTATCTGAATCAAAATTAATCTGTTCACAGGAGTAGTGACTTAATATTCCCTTGCAACACTCACATCTCACCAATATCTTGCACAAGTATGATAAATGCCCTTAAAAGGGAAACTAGGAAAAAAGCACAAAGGGCGGACTGCTAACCTACAGCTGAAGACCACAGGAAGTATTTCTAGAGGAATCGATATCCAAATTTGAACTTGTTTTCAAGGATATTTCTTAAAATGTGAAGATGGATTTTTCCTCTAATATATCGGAATTAATTGCCACTTGGAAGATATGAAAGCATTTTAAATAGCTAAATTTCTAAGCTCAAGTATGCTTCTTTTTCTTGACTAACATAAATTTTCTGTATCTTTTCCATATTCCAAATGAAATAATTCAACAAGCAAAAGGAGAATAAAATTACAATAATTTGGCAAAGAAATACTATCATGAACATTATTGACTGGTTTGTAATATGTACATATATATTTGTATAATATAACAATTCAATTAATTTAATAAAAATAACCACTATTAATAGATTTACAGAGGAGTAGCAAATGTTTCTCTTTAATGCTATGAAATATTTATTCATTTAGATGTGACAGGTATAACAAAACTAGTTATGATTTTGTCATTAATATCTTAGTCTGCATATCTTTATACAATTATGAAGTGTCATTAATTTGTGGGCACATAAAGTTAGATAAATTGAATAAATTAAGCCTTTGAAAAGCAATAAGCGCAGTTCTGAAAACTATTTAAATTATTTAGAATCACAAGCTAGTGAAGGGATCATACAAAACCCATCTCGACCCCCCTTTGGGTACTGGGACATCCAGTGGGCAGGCACAAATGAGCCCCAGAGGACTTCAAGGGGAGCAGTAAATATGGATGACTGTGAGCTGGATGAAGACGGTTGAAGGTGTCAGAAAACACATAGATGCAGATGATGTCTAACAAATAAGCGAAAGCACTTGATGGATTGAAGGGGAGAGAAGAATATATCAGATTTTTGTTTTATTTTGAAAAAGTAAGTCCAAATAGAAGTCTATTTGGGAAATAATTAGAGTTGTTTCCATTGTCTGAATCCACTAGGTATCTGACCAGATAGTTGATTCAAACAATTATGGCTCTTACTGTGTTTTTTGTTTGTTTTCTGGTGCAAAAGGTAATTTATGAAAGGATGGGGACAAGACCTGTGGGAAGAAAAAGCTGCCTGGCTATAACTGTTTTGACTTGCCCTTTGCCTCAATTCTCCCATCTATAAAACAGAAAGAGTAATGATATTTAGTCATGACATTGCTTGATAATTAAGTAAAGTAACGTGTGAAAGCACTTAGAACAGTGGCCAGCACATAGTAAATGCTTAGAACTGTGTTGGTATTAACAAAATATCTTGGCTTTTATGCTTTTGAGATCCAAAAAAGTTACTTCTGACATAACACTATTGCAACTGCTCCCTCCTTCTTTACTCTCATGTTAACTGTTTCCATTTCATTCTATGCCATTAAACCCATCCATTCAATCATGGGCTTTGTTTTTGTATTTCCCTTCCGCACCTTCATCCTCCATGGCTTCCGGCCCAAGATTGTTTCCCTAGCAGCCTCAGGGTCTGTGTCCCTTTCCTTTTTTTTCCAATTGGCCAGACACTGAACTTTCACAACTTACTTTCTACTTATTCAACTGCTCACTTACTTATTAAATATTTATTGAATATGTGTTAAATGATAGGACTCCAGATAGACAGTGATGAACAAAATAATTTTTGCCTGACTCTCACAAACTTACAAATCCACAATCTACTAAGGAATCAGTAGACATCATATGAATATCTTCAGTGTGATTGTTTTTACTGAAGTGTATGTATAAAGTACTAATGAATTGTTTTGACTTGTTTGACTTTTGACTTTAATGAATTGAAGGAAATCTTCCCTTAATTTGCATTAGTTGGTTGGTAAGGTAAAGACAAACATTGATGAAGAAGGTATATTTTAGTTGCTATTGAAAAGTACTGGGCTAGATTAAAAGTTTGGTGGGAGGGAGACTAGAAGATTCAAGTAGGGAGAATGAAATAATAGAAATCCAGAAGTAAAGAGAATGGTCCACTGAAGAAAAGAAAGTTCAGAAATACTGAAATGCAAAAGCTGGGGGGAGAAATGATACAAGATAAGACTGACATAACAGAAGCCAGAGAGCAATGCTTCTCAAACTACCTAATATGAAGGAGCATCCCTTCTCCCTCTGCACACGTAGTCAAACACACATGCACACATGCACCCCAGTCCTTCAGGAACCAATTATTTTTCAATATAACAATGAATAAATAAATACAAAAAATACATCAAAAATAAAATCTTACAGTATTACTATTTTTTAAATTATTAGATTCAACAGACATGAAATTATGCTGTCAAATTGCTATGTGAGTTTCTAGATCTTTCCTCTTAATTTTTGTATTTGTCTTATCACACTTCATGGACTGGCAGGAATTTGAGGACTACAGTTTAAGTGGTAGGGATCAGCAAATATTTTCTATAAAAAGCCAGGGTGCCACAAAGTCTTTTTAATTTTATGATTGTAGCTTGAGAACAGTCTTAGATTTTAACTAAATTAATAGATGAGGTTGGATTCCAATACAACTTTTTATTTACAAAATCAGCCTGGCTGGATTTGGCTGTAGTTTGACAGCACTTGATGCTGTTATAGAAGAAAGAGGCTTTCGGATGCCATTCTAAAGGTTATATGAGGAGAATGAAGGATACTAAAATACAAATACTGAAATCTGATTTCACCTTTATTTTGTTCAGCCTGAGTAATGAAAAGTAAAAAAAAAAAAAAGAAAGAAAGTTTCTAGGAGACAGAGAAGATATAGAGGTATGGACTCAGATGATAGCATTTGCTATAGAGGAACTATCTATATTCAAGAGATATTTAGCAAGTGTAAATCAGTCTTAGTTGATCCAATGTTCCTGGTTTTCCTGGAACTGAGGATTTCCTCAGTGCCAATCTGGAGAGCAACAAATGACTTCAATAATTATGTCTTAAAAAAACAAAATAAAACAAAACAAAACTTGGTGGTCCACGATAATGGGTATATGTCACTATACATTTTTCCAAACCCATACAATACATAACACTGAGAGAAAACGCTGATGTAAACTGTGAACTTTGGGTGATTTTGATGTGTCAGTGTAGGTTCAATAAATGGTAACAAATGTACCACTCTATTGGGCACCATTGATATAATGGGAGGGGTCATACATGTGTAGCGGCAGAGGATATGTGGTAAGTCATTATACCATCCCCTGAGTTTTGTTGTGAACCTAAACCTGCTCTAATAAAACACACTCAGTCAAAAAATGCTTGGTAAAAAGTAGTGTCTTTAATGAAAATAACTAATAAAGCTAAAAATGCAAGTGAGGGAGACATATAATGTTTCAGTTTGGAATTCGCGAATTATCCACCACCGGGGAAACAAGTCTTGCGATACAGAACAGTATCGCAGTTCTGTATGCGATAAACATGAACAGTAGACAGTTGATAGATGGTTCTGGCTTTTACAAAAGAATACTAAACTAGAGATAAATGCTGGAAGGTTAGCAGACTGTCAATGCCAATGTGACAAAGACTGCAAGAACACATCTGTCATCAGATGTGGTTGAGTCATTGACTTGTGCGGTGAAGAAAACCATGCACCACGGGAAATGTGGAGTCGTCAGTGAGAGGGTGTTAGAAAGGGCTTGACTTAGGGGTTGGAAAGTGATGTTATTACAGATTTAAAGTTTATCCTGTTTTATATTTTAAAAGATCTTGTGTGGAATAATTTTAGACAGAGTACAAAGAGTATGTTCCGGGCCTGGCACTTTTAGAAAGCAAGGCAGGTCTATGATTGAGTACCTTAGTTGTTTCTATCTACGAAGTAGGAGGAATGGAACGGTGCTAGAGCTAACCCGCAAAGAAACAGCGGTCACTCCTGCTAGCCCAGAAAGGGGTGTGTTTGGTCCTTTTTGTGATTGCACAGTGTTCTAGCTTTTGTCCACACTCAAGCGTGATTACAAAATGCTCTTAGTTTTGTCTCATTTCATCAGTCACCCAGTGATATCATTTGATGTTGATATTCTAGGAAATTGTTTATGTTAAAGTAGGGAACACTGTGGTCTAGTTATTTTGGTCAGGACAAATATCAGCTGATCGGTGTCAAGAGTTGTTGCTTTTTCCTTAAAACTAAAGCTTCCTTTTAGGGGCACCCGGGTAGCACAGTCAGTTGGCATGAGATCTGACTCCGTTCTGGCTCAGATTGTGATCTCAAGGTTGTAATCTCAGGGTGATGAGATCAAGCCCTGCCTTGGGCTCCATGCTCAGTGCAGAGTCTGCTTAAGATTCTCTTCTTGGCGGGGGGCTCAGTCAGGTAAGGGTCCGACTTTGACTCAGGTCATGATCTCGGGGTACTGTGTGAGCCCCACTTGAGCTCCCTGATCAGCAGGGAATCTGCTTGCCCCTCTGCCTCTGCTCCTCATCCCCAAACCCTACTCATGCTTGCTCTCTTTTTTTCTCTCTCTCTCTCTCTCAAATAAATAAAATCTTTAAAAAATTTTTTGAAAAAAATTTTCTTGAAAAATATTCTTTTCTCCCTCTGCCCATCCCCCATTCTCTTTCTAAATAAAAATATATATATTAAAAAAATAAAACTAAAGTTTGTTTTTAAAACTATGAGCATCTGAGAAATATCCTAGGGACAGTGTACAGATTGCAAGGAATAAAGGATAGAAAGTAGAACTCTGAATTATATAATCAGCACTTTGAAATCTCTATCTTCCCTCCTTTCTCAGCCACTCCAATCCCCAATCATATTTAGGTCCTGGAGTGATTGATAAACTAAGTTTGCTTTTAGTAAACTGAGGAATTTGGAAATCGGCTGTTTCCAAATGAGACTGGAACATGGCATCTCAAACTCTTTTCAAAAGTAGTTGCATTGTTTTAAAAATCTAAAGATCACAGAATTCATTTCTCTCCATATTTAAATCAGGAAAACAGGCTTGTGATTGCTATATCTGAGCACATTAAGAGGAGTAAGGAGAACATATAAAATAGTGGTTTTGAGGGGTGTGAAAGAAAGCTGACCAGACCACAAGACACTCATCGAGATACTATTAAAAATCCAAATGAATTTAATCATCATGCATTTGGCATCAGTCAGTGTAGAGCCTCTTTCATGGTTTGACCATTCTCTGTAGCTCAGAAGTGCAGGATCTTAGAAGGTCAGCACCTTTGGCCCCCATTTCCTATGTAGCCCTGTCCTGTTTCCAGACTCAATTTTAGACAGGCAGCATAATGTTCTTAAAAACATAGATTTAGGGGCACCTGGGTGGCTCAGCAGTTGAGTGACTGCCTTGGGCTCAGGGCGTAACCCTGGGGTCCTGGGATAGAGTCCCCCATCAGGCTCCATGCAGGGAGCCTGCTCCTCCCTCTGCCTGTGTCTCTGCCTCTCTCTCTGTGTCTCTCATGAATAAATAAATAAATAAATAAATAAATAAATAAATAAATAAATAAGGGATCCCTGGGTGGCGCAGCAGTTTGGCGCCTGCCTTTGGCCCAGGGCACGATCCTGGAGACCCAGAATCGAATCCCACGTCGGGCTCCCGGTGCATGGAGCCTACTTCTCCTTCTGCCTATGTCTCTGCCTCTCTCTCTCTCTGTGTGTGACTATCATAAATAAATTAAAAAAAAGATAAATTAAATAAATAAATAAATAAATAAATAAATAAATAAATAAATAAAATCTTTAAAAACAAACATAGATTTAAGGACCGTTTCGTAGAGTTCCAGCCCTATGTCTACAGCCTTCTTGATCTTTGGCCTTAGACAAGTTCATTTATCCAGGCCTCAGTTTCTTCAGCTGTAATGTGAGCACCGTAGCCTCATAGGACTATTATGAAAATAAACAAGTTACTACAAGCAAATTTCCTGAGTGTGTAGTAAGTGCTTTTTAATCATTTGCTATTAGGATTGCTTTTGTTGTTACTAGTATCATCATCATCATCACCATTGCCATCATCCTCAAGAATTAATCCTAACAAAACAGGAATCTGGCCCTTGTCCCAGCTCCTAGTAAGTAACCCTTGGAATTTCCTGAGTTAAAGGAGGGACTTTATTATATATAGCACCTATAAAACCATATCTGATCATTAATGCTAATGGCCTAACTAAAGAGAGGGCCAACTGCCTCTGACAATCTCAGTGTGAGGGCTCTCCGTCAGAGACACCATTCATGGGCGTGTAGCAGTGGGACGTCGAGGCCCATGATGCCAGCCTAACTGCTAGGGAGGCATGGGGCTCAAGCACCACGTGGACCGTGATTCAATTAATCAAACTAATATAATAAAGCCTCAATAACATGTCCAGACACTGAATTTATGGTGAGATTCTTATGGTGACGATACTCCGTGTGTGTGCTACCACCCATGAACGCCCGGAGGGCAATACTTCCCTGATGACATAAACTAGGCTTTGTGGCTTTGTGTCTGCAAACTTTCAGTCTCAGATTCCACCCTCTGTTTCTCTTCCTTTGTCTGATTTTGACTTGTGTCCTTCGGGTATCATAAAAATGGAATCCTGAGTAGTATGACACTACTTTCCTGAGTTCCGTGAATTGTTTTAAACAATTATGCAAACTGAGTGTGGTTATAGGATCTCTCGACTTTATAGTCAGCTGATCAGAAATGAGGGTGACCCTGGAGACCTCCTCATTTGTGGCTGATGTCTGAAGTTTGGCCAGACGTGGTGGTGTGGAGGGCTATGCTTGTAAACCCGAATTGGCTAACTCTCTGTGGCGATAAACAAGTTAATATACATAGATTTTCTTACTGTGTAGTTTTTTCCGATATTTTTATTGTTGCTCTATTATTATTATTTTCAGAATCATGTCTTGTTTTTCCTAGCCAAATATATATATATCAGTATATTCTCCACATGACATTTAGAGTTATTCTTTGAAATTAAAGGCCAGGCCATTCTCTTCTGAGGAATATTTTGTAATAGCATCTCCTATAACTCAGTACTATACTTGTAGTTTTCACTAAGGCCTGCAGGATCCTTGGTAATATGGCTCTCGGTCCCTGTCAGTCCTCATCACGGATCATTTTCCGTGTTCGGGCTTCACTCTAACAACCTGAATCTCATACTCTGCTTCAAACACATCTTTATGATCCTCCATTTTTAATACAATTTTAATTTCTATTAATATGTCTCCTCAGAAAAAGCTCATTAAATGTTGAATGGCTGGATTAATGAATTAGTGTATAAATGAAGAATAAAAAGGATAATTGAGTGAATGAATGAATGTATTCCAGGCCTGGTAATGAAAGTTGGTTTATGTAAATAAGGCTATTTAGAATGAACACACTGACATTGTTAAATATGTGTATGAATATAATTCTTGGGGTTTTTTTTATGTGAAAGAAAAATTGAGTGAATATTACATCCCAAGGCAACTGGAAGATGGATTTATCATTGAAGTGAGAAAACAATTAGTGAAGAAAATTAAAGTATAGGAATAAAACTTTGATTTTCTAGGCAGTATAAGGGACTTTAATTGCAAGTTTTGATTAAAATAACAGCTCTCAGCTCACATTAGTTCTAGATGCATAATTATATACATATGTACATATAAAATTTTGTGTGAAATTATATTCCGTTACTTTCCTAATGTACCTTATCAGTAAATCACATTTTAACAACATATATAAGTTATAACAACTTATATTATAAATATAAGATAACACCAAGCTTTGTTTCTTTAATGGTGTTAATTTCTACATATTGCATTTCATTTTTAAACTATTCCTTAAGATTATCAAAGTAGGATTAGGTCAACACAACGTCTACCGTATATAAGGAATATTAAATGCCACTCCTCTTCAGCTTCAGATTGTTTTAATGACATTTGCTTATATAGGGATTTTCTTTGAATGTATCTTGAATAATCGAATTAACTGTATCATAACAAAGTGTTGGGGGCTAATTTTCAAAGTGACCCAGAGTTTGTGAAGTCGCCTCCATGGAGGTAGCATATGAGAAGATACCTGGATAAAATAAGCCCCACACAATTTAAGGCAAGGCTCCCTTATATACAGAAAGAACATCAATTATATAACCTATTAGCTCAGATTGATGTCTTGTTTTTTACCAGATACCACGAAAGATACTGGAAACAGAGGTGGAAGATCTAGATCTAGCCTCAAGAAGCTCTTAATAATGCCAGGAAGCCACTTAATAATGCCACTTGGGTATTGTCATGACAAAGGATCGATCGACAAGGTGCACAGGACACGCTAACTGGATTAGGCCTATTTTCCAGAGGCAGTAAAATGTGGTGGTTTCTAAAAGCAAGGGTTTTAGGGCTCAAGAGACAGAGTTCGAATTCTGACTCTGCCACCAATTAGCTAGATCCCCTAAGGTAAGCTATTTGACCTCTTGGTGCTCCTGTTCCCTTATCTGAAAAATGGGGTTGATACCAATTCCCACCTCATCAGACTGTTGTGACGACCAAAGAAGTTGCTATGTAACTGTGCACGATGTTTAGGGCTGTATTGGTACATTGCAAGGACTCTTCAAAGTTAGCTGGTGGTAGTAGTAGTAGTAGTAGTAGTAGTAGTAGTAGTATTCATAGTAATATTAGTGGTGGTGGTATTTGTTTTTTTTGTTTTTTGTTTTTTTTTTTAATTTTTTATTTATTTATGATAGTCACAGAGAGAGAGAGAGAGAGGCAGAGATACAGGCAGAGGGAGAAGCAGGCTCCATGCACCGGGAGCCTGACGTGGGATTCGATCCCGGGTCTCCAGGATCGTGCCCTGGGCCAAAGGCAGGCGCCAAACCACTGCGCCACCCAGGGATCCCCTGGTATTTGTTTTTATACCCTGCTGCCAAAAGTCTATAACTGGAAGATTTTTCAGATTATTTATTTTTTTTTTACTCTCTTATTTTCCCTAGAAAATCTCTTACAGAAATAATATGTCAAGATACTAATCCATAAGAGACAGGAGGACAGTATACAGGTTATTCAGTTAACTCCATCCCCCTTTAGCAAAAGTGTAACGGCTGCAATCAGAGAAAAATGAGAGGCTAAAGAGGATGGGTATCTTGGCTCCGCCACTTTATCTTTCCTGAATGTTTGTTGCAGCAATGTAACTTGTCACTTAAGTCATTGGGATTAAATTCAACAGTTAATAGATTTCTTAAAACTAATATTATTTCTTTGACAAAATGGGTTCTAAACATTTTGTTGTAACAGAGTCTAATGTAATGTAACTAGATATTGGCAGTGTGTTTTACAAAGACGGGACCTCAACCGCCTGTTTTTCCATAATTCAAATTGTCTCTTTCCTTCATTTATTCTCTTCGTAGGATTGCTATGAAGTTGTAGAGTGCGAGAGGAAAAGAGTTATAAATTTTTGTAGACTTCCATGAGTATAAAACTTGGATAGATTGACATCCTTTTAAAAGGGCCTAAAAGTATTGCCCGGCATGAAGAATTGACCCCATTAACAGTGTGCTGTAAAGGGCAGAGATAAGCTATCATAAACTTGTAGATTCAGCAGGAGAAGCTGTGTGACTCCAGCCACCGTAATAGAATGATTTAGAGTTTGGGCCCCACTGGCAAAGTGCCTGCAGCTCGTAACATGAATATCAGCATGGCATGAAGTCATAAAGAGGGTTTTCACTCAGTTCACGTCTAAGTATCTCACAGCCTTCTTCTCCATCAAATTCTGCTGCTTCTTCTTTTTTTCTCCCCCCCCCCCCCCCCTTTTTTTTAACCAAACCTTACCTTTCTGTTCATCTACCACATTTCTTCAGTTCGGTTTCTCCTTTCCCGAGCTCCCCTGAGCCCTGTCTTTATACCACTTAATAATATTTAAATGGCTTTGTTTTTGCAGTGCACTCATAATTATGGAGTCTTCTTAAGTGGCTACAATATTTGTGTTACTATTAAGAGAAAATATGTTGTGCATGCAAAAGACAGTGCTTTAAATATATCGACCCATTTAATCCTCTAACAACCCTACAGAAGAGAGCAGTATCGTCATCTACGTTGATCAGTTGAGGAAAGTTAGACATCAAGAATTTAAGTAGCTTGCTAATGCTCAGCTTAACCAGCTACTTAAGCCAGGATCTAAAGTCAGTCTATCCCAGAATCTTTCCGTATACACTTTTAGGTTAGTAAGTTTTCTTCCAGAACTTAGTATTAGTTTCCTCAGACCATTTGACACTATGAAAGGATCTTAATGAAACACTTTGACATTTTTAACCTGTGTGTCTTACTAAAAATATAGCTTAGCTGGCCCATATGATGACCCAACCACATACGGCATGCAGAGATATTATATCTGACAAAAATAAGAAGCTCAAATGCCTCAGGAAGGCTGGTCTTTGCAAGTTTCCCAGGACGTACCCCAATGCTAAGTCATGGCATTCTCGGCCTGTACACTTGTTATAACTAAAGAATACATTTCATAATGATTTCCTGGAAGAATAAGAAATTCTTTTCAAAATATGCAGCCAGCGCTGAGTAAGCATGCTTTTTAAAAATTAATTATTTATTTGACAGAGAGAGAGAGAGCACAAGCATGGGGAGCAGGAGAGGGAGAAGCAGGCTCCCCACTGAGCAGGGAGCCCAATTATGGGGCTCGAACCCAGGAGCCAAAGGCAGACACGTAATCGACTGAGCCACCCAGGAGCCCCTAAGACTACTCCAGTCTCTAAGTAGTGCATCGTGGCTAAGAGCATGAGCTCAGGTGGATGTTCTCGAGCAGGGTACTCCAGTTGTCTCAGGCTCAGTTCTCTAGTCTGTGAATTGGTAATCATAGCTGTATGAACCCATGAGGCATTGTTTAGAATGAACTATGGTGACACATATAAAAATACGTAGCATGAACTAAGAACTTAATAGCTGTTAGCTGCTACCATCATTGACGTTAGCAAACTGAGGATGCCTGTTTCAATATTCAAAGGAAAGGGCTCTTTCTTTCATACCAGAAGTTAGCAGGGCTCTTGACCTCATGATCTTACACTTTTGGCCAATAGGGATGGGGATAGTCTACTCATTCACAATCAACAATATGTAATTTTAGTTAATGCTTTAGAATTATATATCAGGGCTTTAGGACTTCTCAAGGGAAAAAAAAAGAGAAATAGAAAAAAAGAAAACTCTATTAACTATTAACTTAGCATTTTAGGTTAAATTTAAGTACTGTGTGATGAATTTTTCAACTTCATTTGGAATATCATTAATTTTGTTCATAAGACATAAATAAAGGATTAGAAAGTCTGGAATATGCTAATAATTATATTATAATCATATATATAATTATATATAAATATTTAATTATATATAGTATTATTATATATAATATATCATTATCATATATATATATTCCATTCAAAATAGGGATGCCTGGGTGGCTTAGTGGTTGAGCATCTGCCTTTCACCCAGGACGTGATCCTGGGATCCAGGATCTAGGATCCAGGATCAGATTTCTTAAATCTATTTTAGATTTAATAGATTTCTTAAATCTATTTTTTATCTATCTTAGATCTGATCCTGATCCAGGATCAGATTTCTTAAATCTATTTTAAGAAATTAAATAATTAATAATAAAAACACTACCTACCAAGCTAATTGTTAAATGATTCTTCTTCTGAATTCAATGATATGTTATTTGAAGGATCCATCAATCCAGTATTCTAGGTCTGTATGTGAGTTCGATCTGGATTTCAGAGGTCCTATGGCGCTAAGCCACAGGGCAAGCATTCTCACATCTACTCTAGCATCCCGTATGAGCGTTTCGGTTAGTCTACGTCGGTTAGATTTATCGCACTTTGCTAACCGACTCCTGAACCACAGTGATCTCCTACAGCAGACAAACCAATGACCCCACCCTGCAAGGGCTTTCCCTATACCTTGTCAGTACTTCCAACATACTCATCCAGCACTCAGACCTGCAAATATTTTCCAGCACCTAGACTCTGTCCTATTAGAAAAGAATGCTTAAACTTTAATTGTTGGCTATGTTCTCCTATTTTACAGCCTCAAGTTATAGAATTATATAGCCTTGTTTTTTAGGTATTGGTTATTTAATGAAATGTAATTAATGGCCTTTCGATGTTTAAAGAATCTGAAGACTCAGTCAGACTAAAATCTTTTTTTTTTAAGATTTTATTTATTTATTCATAGAGCTGCAGAGAGAGAGAGAGAGAGGCAGAGACACAGGCAGAGGGAGAAGCAGGCTCCATGCAGAGAGCCTGATGTGGGACTCAATCCAGGGTCTCCAGATCATGCCCTGGGCTGCAGACGACGCTAAACCGCTGCACCACCGGGGCTGCCCCAGACTAAAATCTTGAAGATCTCCTTCCTTGCATAAACTTTAGCCTAATTGCTGAAGGTCCAAAGCTACTCTCCCCTTTCCTCTCTCCTCTCCTCTCCTCTTCTCTCCTCTCCTCTCCTCTCCTCTCCTCTCCTCTCCTCTCCTCTCCTCTCCTCTCCTTTCCTCTCCTCTCCTCTCCTCTTGTTTTATACTTAAGATTTCTTTTCCTTCTCCTCCTCTTGTATCATCTCCCCCCCTCCTCCTCTCACTCTCTTTCATCTGACCTCCCTTCTCCCTCCCACAACATCAACAATAATAAGTAACCCATATTTAGCATGTGTGAGTAACCAAGTTTGTTTCTTCATTTGTTTTATCTAGTCCTCATAACATCCATAGGAAGCAGAATATTATTTTCTGCCATTCAAGTAACCCAAGTTGCCATGCTCATATCCCTTGCAATCCACTCTGTCCGAGGAACTCGTTTTTATACACAAAGAACTGAGACGATGAGCTGCTTTTTTATGGGATTCTCTTTCTCTTCTCACATACCCCAGCATCAAGGAGCAACACTTCACAAGATTTCCACTAGCCAATGCACCCATTAGTAAGTTTTTCTACTGTTCCATGGGCCCAATACTGTAGAAGAGTGGAAAGAGTGGAAAGAGTCGCTGACAGGTGCATCAGCTGTTGAACATCTTGTGAAGCTGAGATGCTGCGAATAGCATATGTCATGTGTCCTAAGCTGGTGGCCAATGAATGATATTGCTCTTCTTCCATACTCAAAATGCATGATTCTAGAATCCAAGCGGTGGAAGGGAAAGTGGGCCCTCTCACTATTATTTCTCTTAACCTACTGGCAAAAATTTATTGTAACTTCATTTATTCATTACTATGGACTTTGATGTTACACTCTAGGCATAGGGAAGAACATGTCAAGAAGGTCAGGGCTCCTCCTAGGTACCTGATAATACTGCCATGTCCAATGGTTAAAGCACCTGGATGACTTCAGTGACTTCATTTAGGAAGGACCATGAGGGGTCTGAAAACTCAATCTTCTCCTCAGGTAAAGCATGATGACCAGCTGAGGCACTAGGTGAGGATGAAGAGACATCACGTTGTTACTAAAGTCAGGAAATCTCTGTATGGCCTTCCAGAAGGTAGCAGAAACAAGAGGCATAGAATCTTCTCAACTCCCCTTCTGGTTGTGCTATTTATATATTTATGTTTATATATTTGACCTAATTTTCTCTTTCTTTCGAACCCTATTGTGTTCTACTGTTTTATATGTCATACAGAAGTGATGATGAATCGTTCACAGGTTATAGAGGTCAAGATAGGATTACGGTCACTAGACAATAAGAACCAGAACAGATTACAGTTGGCCAGCAGAAGCGGTAGGTCCTATTTGGGGAAAGAGTGGGTATGTTCACTTTTGAATAAGAAGATAGCTACCTATCCATGTGGACATCCGGGTGGGACCATGATGCAATTTTCATTGATGTTGGGAAGTCTCAGTATGGTGAGAGATACTGGCAACGTTAAGAAGGTAAGGAGTGGCTGCCCCAGACTTGTGTGACAACCAGCATCTTTGAGCGGCCTTCCCATATTTTGACCATCTCTCGCACTATGTGCTCAACTTTCCATAGTGGAAACTAGAACGCTTTCTTTCTCAGGCTTCCAGGAGGCACCAGTGCAAATGAGCACCTACACAGACTGTGACGTGATGTGAAGAAGTGGATACATGAAGAACCCCTGTTTTAGTGAAGGTGGCAGTGTGCACAGTAGCTTCACATAGACAGATGTGGACGGGGTGTCAAAGTCCACCTGTGTGAACTCCAGCTGTGGCCCCAGAGTCATGTGCACAAGGTGGACATTGGGTGCTCTGTGCAAGCTACCATGTGGCAGCCATGGTGTCCTTTCTGAAGCATCCTCAGAATGCATTTGGATTCTGGCTACATAATTTAGGAGCCTGACCCCCTGGCCCGTCCAGAGATTGTGCGACCTACTGGATATCCTTTACTACAATTCTACTTTCCTAATAAATCAGGGCCTTATTCTATAGCTTGTAACTAAGAATACCTATTGAAACTTTGAGCAGTAATATAAATTTTTGAAATATTAAGATAAAAAGCACAAGCTATTTCAACTTTTCAAAACAGAAAGAGGAAGGCCAGGAGATGAACCAAGTAACAACAAATGACCACTACCAATAACTTACTGCCGTCCTCTTTATAATCACTTTTCATTCTGGAATAGAAAACTATTACAGACATAAGAGAATATTCTTTTACTCTTATTGTCAGCTATGATGGGAATTACTCAAAGAAAGAGTATTGTGACACGTCGATACACAGAATAACCCTCGTCGGCAAGAAGACTAAAACCTATAAAGAAGAAATACACTGATGTAGCCAAAGGTCAGTGAAGAAAGAAAGAAGATGTAATGTAGGCAGAGCAAGCCCTTTCATTGTGAAAATTATTGAGTGATTGAGCAAATAAAAGAGCAATGAAATTGTGCCCTGTTAGGTCAGCTGGAGTATTTGTTAGTGATGCTGCAAAGGTCTTACTTCACCCGGAAGTATAAATATTTCACAAGGTCAGGACATTTAACTTTCATTTAGTTGAGATAAAACTGATAATTTAAGACAAAAACAAAACCAAAACATTTCAAAGTAGAAATCTATTTTTGAAAATCAAAGAGGTTAGCGAGAGCAAGCCAAGTGGGCAGGAATCTGAGATGACAGAAAGATTTCAAAATCAGTAAGGAAAAAAAAAAAAAGGATTTTTTTTTATACTTTAAATAAGACTTAAGTTCAGTTTGAACAAAGACAAAGGACACCTGGGTGGCTCAGGGATGGAGCATCCGCCTTTGGGTCAGGGCGTGACCCCAGGGTCCTGGGATCGAGTCTCGCATGGGTCGCCTTTTGGGGAGCCTGCTTCTCCCTCTGCGTGTGTCTCTGCCTCTCTCTCTGTGTCTCTCGTGAATAAATAAAATCTTAAAAATAAATAAATTAATAAAAGAACAAAGACAAAGACAAAAAAAAAAGTCCATTTCAGAAATAGTTGTCCATCGCTAATTCACTCATCAAACATGTATTTGACACTGAGTATTTCCCTGGCATAATTCAAAGCTCTGTGGCTCAAGGACAAGAGAGCATCTTTCTACCCTCAAATAATTCCAATTACGAGAAAAGACAGAAAAGCTGGCCAAGGAATTTAGAGACACCCTGGCAATGTTACAGCAGAAGGAAGTACTGATGACGCAGGGTCCTAGGGTGATGGCTCTCTGGAGGAGACCAGCCAGGTGAGGAGTAGACCAGGAAGCTGAACTGCAAAGAGCTGGTGAGCAAGAAAAAGTCCTATAAACATCACAATTAAGAAGAAGAACAGCGTCAGGTGTACTGTTATTTTATTAGTACTTCTTGCCACTATTTTTGTAGAGCTGTATGCTATAGCCTTGATTTCACTTCCAACTCAAAGTCAGAAAAACGCAAAATGCATTTGTTCCGACAACCATCCACCTGTTTACCTACCCAGTATATGCATATTACGCACCCCTTATGTGCCAAACACCCTTCTAGAAGCTGAGAATTGAGCACAGAGCAATACAGACAAATCCTGCAGCCTCTTGGAGCTTATATTCTGATGGGGAAAAGGTCAGTACAGTCCCTCATGTCCACCAGGCAGTGACTATTTATTTGGCCTTTGCAATATGAGTGAAAAGTCAAGGTCTGGGTTTCATGTAAATCATACAGCTCACCTTTTTTATGCATTTGCTCCGTGACGTTTCTCCCACCTTTCCACTGCCTCACTTTTCCTATCTGTCCTTTAGTTTTTGGCTCACCCGACCGACATCCTTATTGTGTCTGTCTCCAGTTCTTGGAGCTCTGCGCATTTCTTCTCTGGAGCAGTTGGCACATTGGCAATTCCTGGTGGGATATGAATTTCAGAAGAAAAGAGATTTGCCTGACTTATTCACCTCTTTATATTCATTTTCAGACACTTGTCTGGCCTTTGGACCTAATAGGTGGTTGATTTGTGCTATTAGCACAGGGAGGACTTACATTTTCCTTTTTTTTTTTTTTTTTTCATTTTCCTTTCAAATTCTGAATTGTCAATCTTCAGGGTGAAGACATTTGGTCTGTATGAGGTGTGGTTTCTGTATGTGTCCTGTGTTCTTCAGCAAGTTCTTCTGTCCTTTATAGGAACCCAAGGGAGAGTGCCTGGTGTATTTGGGGGTAAGTTTAGCTTACATGGAAATTCATTTGTTAATGGATAATTTATCTGTAATGACCTAATGATGAAAAAACAAGTTTTCTCATTTCTCAACTCACTGTATTTCTAATTCAGTCATGCTTCAAGTCACTTCCTAAGTAATAATTTTTCTTACATCATCTTGTAGATTTTTTTCTTAGGAAGAAAAATTTTAAGAAATTATCTCTATATTCTATTTATCTTAGATAATAAAGAGTTTGTTTTGCATTTATAATAAATATGAGCAGTTGAGACCATTATAGGAGCAATAAGTAACAAAGAAATACAGCTGTATGTATTTTGTCTTAAGACGGAGATGCTTTATGGTCTTCAGAGCTCCTTACACTCTTAAAATTTAGTGAAGATCTCCAAAAGTCTTGTTTTATAAAATGGGTATTATAGTCATTGCTATTTATTATATTAGAAATGAAAACTGAAAAAACTTTAATACATTTAATACATTTATATATATATATATATATATATATATATATATATAAACTAAAGCATTATTATCAAAATAATTTTAACCTTACTAACCAACTGAGCAAGTATCAGGGTCCTACGGTGTTAATTTGTGCTAGAATATAAAGAAGCATAATTAAGGACAAAACTTACACATGGAATTTGATTTGTCCCCATCCATAATACCTGAGCCTGGGAAAAGCAATGAGATGTGTTAAATTTTTCACAAAGTTTGGTCAATTTCTAGGTACCTGATTTCTTACTTTACCAGTTAATGCCTTCACCTACAATATGAAAGGTTGTTCTTTACCTTTGGAGTATCGTATTTGATCAAGGGTCACATTCTTTTAATTTTACTTTTTAAAAATTATCCTTTGATAGTCCTTAAAAATAATACTTTAAAAAATATTTAGAGATGTGGAGAAATCTGGATAACATAATAAGTTAAAAAGTGGGTTACAAAGCAGTATTTATATTAGGATACCTATTTTAAATTTTACCTGCAAAATAAACACGTACATTTCTTCATTGTGTTGGTTTGTGATCATTTACATATATATGTAAATAATAACTAATATTGGATTTTTGTATGCATTTGCACACGACAGTGCACTCAAACTTCTTTTTATGTCTAAAGGTTTCCATCTTGTGATTTTCTGCTTCTGATGAATTCTCAATCACACCAATTCCTTGTAGGGCAGCTCCCTAGGCCGACATGAAACCCAGAATGTTTTCCTTAACTTTCTCAAAATATCCTTATATATTCAATTTCTATGCAGCAAGTCTTGTTCCCATTTCAGGAGTAGTGGAAGGTGGCTGCGTCGCTGCATGACACAGAAATTAAAACCGAATATAGATCATGCCTGTCGATGAAATACTCTTTCCATTGCCATCAGAAGAAATCTCTAACCCGCTATATTTTCTCCACAGCCTGGGCAATTCCCACTATATTGTTATTCCCTTTCTCTCCATCTGGGTTCTCTCATCACTGAGTTCCCAATCCCCTGTTCTCAGACCCAAAGCCTAGCTTACCTTACAATCTTTGTCTTATCCTAGACTATCTTATTCAGGCCTGGGGAACTTCTCTCACGGCCCAAAGGACATTCACCAAATGCTGCTGCTGACAAGTAACGTGTACTGAAATTTTATTACGGGTCTGGTACTGGCTAAACGAGATTGTTTCACTTATTTAAAATCAACTCTAAGGAAAGAAAACTAACAGTTTGTGCATTTTACAGATGAGGCCAAAAGATTTGTTAACGTATCCAAAGGTACAACGGCCTGGGATCTGCACTCACATAGTATGATTCAAAAGCCCCTCATCAAGTTATCTTTTAGAAGAAAAACATTTCCCTTCCCCAGGGAAGTTCTGTTACCAGTTTTTAAAATTTCATTGTTTTTCTTCCACTCTACGTATTTTTGCACGTGTATTTGGAAACAATGAAAACATTTCTAACAGAAGACAGTGGTTATAATCTTTTATTATTTTCCCTTCCCTATATTTTTAAAAATTTCCATAATAAACTGTATTGGTCTTCACATATAAATAAGAGAAATCATTTTTTGAAACTAGATTAAAGGAATTTGGCTGAGGTAATTTTGTTTCCAACAGAACATCTCGAGTGGTGAGGTATCTGATGGTATCGAAATATTTAGGAAACTCTCTCCTTTCTGGCATCTGGATTGTATTTTTTTTTCTAGTAGTGTGAGAAAAACAGTTTTAAAAAAAAACAAAACCTTAAACTTTCCTCAATTACTTACATCCTAAAGTTGGAAACTTTCCTCAATTACTTACATCCTCCGGTGGCTCAGCAGTTGAGGTCCTGGGATTGAGTCCCTGTCGGGCTCCCTGCATGGAGCCTGCTTCTCCCTCTGTTTGTGTCTCTGCCTCTCACTCTGTCATGAATAAATAAATAAAATCCTAAAAAAAAAAAAAAATTAAAAAAAAATACAACGTTGGAAACCAACACCAAAGGAGTCCATGAATGTTTGAGCAATGCACCAAGATTTTTTTTTTTTTTTTGCACCAAGATTTAAAATCCATAATCCACTAAAGCCATTGTTAAAATGTTCAGGAGCTCCACCCGGAAAGGCCTCTTTTTTAATCCATAAGAGATCATTATTCTGTATCTTGCTCTGTGGCTCTTCCAACAACTGTTGAGTATTCAGCTTTATTTTTCTTCCCTTCCCTGGAAAGGCAAATTATTGTAAAGTGAAAGAAATACCTTTAATGATACATGGAATCTGCAACGTGGCCTGAAGGAGAGAAGAAGGGCTGGGGGTCTCTGGTGTGAGGTCTGGATACTCTTGCTCCCCGTGCTGGGGGCAGCGTGGACGGTGGGACCACCCCACTCTCTCCTCCGGGGTGGAGGCCGCAGGCCCACCCAGGCTGCCTGCCCTCCTGCCCGGCATTTAGTTCACGTTTCTCCATCCGTGGCTCAGAGCCTGGATTTATGACACCACTTCCACCTCAAATTATAGAACCTCACACAGTGCTTTTGAAGCTTATCCAAACCCATGAAGAAATACACCATACACAGGGCCTGAAATGGAGGGAATATTACTCAGATGAACTTAATTATTCAGATAATTCATGGTGTGCATCTCTAGATGAAACTACAATCTACTAAAGGTGATCAGCCGCAGTTTTAAATCATGGAGCCAAGGGTTTGTTTGTGGATTATATCTATTCCATATATATATAGAGATATAGATATATATGAAATAGATAATATATATGAAAATATATATATATATATTTTTTTTTTTTTACATAAGCTATTACCTTGGATAATTGAGACCGAAATAGATGCTTTTAGAGGCCTACATTCACAATACTTTTGTTTTATTATTTTAATCTCCTGGAAAACTGAAAGAAGCATCATAAAAAAGAATAGGCTCATGAATGTGGATGTTACACGCCTGCCCAGTTGAGAAGTCTGGAAAGGGAGTGCTGACAGTCCAGAAACTCAGGCGAGTAGCAATAACTGGGCAAGGGGCGAAGAGGGTCATGCAGACAGCAGAGAGGGAGGCCCTGGGTGCCAGGTGGATGCTCATGGCCTGCCCACAGTCCACCTTCGGGGACAGCACCTGCATCCATGCAACACCCCACTGACGCTGCTCTGGAGTCAGTTAGCAAGGAGCAAAGCTCTGTGGGCCTTGTGGGGAAAATGAACAGAAAGGAAAAACTGAATTGATCTCTAAATGAAATCGGGGCCTAGTCTGTGCTCCTGTTGTAGTCACAAGGCCAGAAGATGCTTGAGGCATCAGCGGTGACTTCTGAAATGAAAACAAAATAATTGAGACATTTGAAGACTCCCAAACCCAACACAAGTGTGCAAATAAGAAAAGCCCTCTGCAACAAAGATCTTGATTTGAGAGATATTGTGATCTGAAATATTAAAATAATAAAACACTGCTTTTATGTCTCTAGTGAGCCCGTAAGTATTCTGATTATTTACAAAATTACTTAGGCCTTTGAATTGTATGACTATACTCTGAAGGAGAGAAGAGCACACATTAGACCCAAAGTGAAGCATAGTATTTTGACTCAGAATGGAAATTAATTTAAGTTTTCCACAAGGTAAGACATTTTCTCCAACTACCATTGGTTGGTTAATATTTATTTTATGTTTTATAACAATTTCAATAACATTTCAATTTTAGTAATTTATAATCCTTTTACACATTCCCTTATTTAACCAGGTGAATATGCTTTTCAATATCAATAAGTGATTTTTTAATAAGTGATCTTTTGATAATAATTATTTATTCATCTAAAAAAAAACTGAAAATATACCCTACTGCAGGCACTGAGCTATAGTGCAGAATGAAAAAGGATATAATTACTTTTTCCCCCTCTCCTGGCCTTGTAAGTTATAAATACAACCATATTCATTGCAGGCAGGTTATCAGTTGTAATCTGCAACAATAGCCCTGACCTGCTAGCATTTGGATGCTCTAGGCAACTCTTTGATAATAATTGCATAAGTTGTTCTAGTAAATGATTCTCTAATATTGTCTAATGTGTAATTATCAGAAATTAACTTAAAATGACATTTATTGGTAAGCTTTCATTACCTTGTAAGAGCTGTCTTCAAATATGATCCTATTCCCTTTGGGCTCACTAGAAGGATAATTAATCTGAGTTCTCACAAGCATTCCCTGGAGTTTCTCCAGAAATGCCATTTTAATCTAATTTTTCATTTCTGTTTGTCCACATGTTCAAAGGACTTATGGATTTGGTGGTGGTGGTGGTGGTGTGTGTACATGTGTGTGCACAGGCTTGTGTGCATACGTTTATTCTCTTGTCAGAAATCACCCTGGTAGCTGTCCTGACAGTAACACTTGTCCTCAAAATCAGACGACCTTGCCTTAATCCTATCTTTGAGACTTACTCTCAAGATATCCCTGATTCTTCCTCCTTCACGGAATAAACTTCTCATTTCCATCCCGAGTCACAAAGTCACTTGTGGAGCACAAATTTTGACGAAGGCAGGGGTAATCTCTCTGAAATATCCTAAAAGATGGAAGACAAATGAGCTTTAGAAAAAAGTGCCATCTTCATAAACTGCACCTTGAATCTATGCTTATAATAAGAAAAAAAGGTATCTATAATGTATTGTGTGGTCTACAGAGATTTTTCCCCTCTGAATTGTTTGTCTAGACTAAGAAAGCTAAGATGGGCATTAGAAACCAAGCTCCATTTGGACGTCTGTAACTCATGGTCTATATTAAGGCTCTATTTTTGGTCTGGACGCTATGGAAGATGTTAATGAAGTAAGAATGCTCCCAGGGAGTTTCCAGTTGATGATCGGGAGACGAGCAACTGCATTAATAGTAGAATAAAATAAGATTGATGTAGAGGAAGTAGAAGCATCTAGCTCTATTTGTGGAGCAGAGCCTCAGAAAATCCTCCCATAGAAGAGGGCACTTGAGCTGTGTCTTAAAAATAGGAAGAAGTTCTCTAGATTGCCAAGATTGGCAGCAGGGGAGGAACATGACAATGAGAGTGTATCTCTGAAGTTTAAAAGAAAATCTTGGTTTATAAGAATCTGATTTTTATTTATGAAATGTAAATGAATTTGGTTTGCCTGAAGCATGGGTTGTAAAGGAGCAAGAGAAAAGCAAAATCTTATAAAATCCGAGGAAGTTAGCTTGAAGCAGATGACAGCTCCTGGAGGGTCCTGCATAAAGCAGCAAAGTGTCTAGACTTTGTCCTGAGTAGTGAATGTCAGCAAACATTTTTATTCAGGAGAAGAAATTGTTTTGTCTGTATTTCAGATAAAGCTTTTGTCTGCCATGTAGAATGTGAATTGGAAGAGGGGGTGCTATCGGCAGGGAGGCCCAACCACAGCCCAGGTAAGAGCTGATGGATGTATAATCTGTCTCAGAAGTCATGAACACAGAAGGAGGAGCTAGAGTTCAAGTCAATACAATCTATAGGACTTGGTGGTTGGTTGGCTGCGGGTTTAAGGGAGAGGTGGCTTTTTAAAGTATATCCCCTTAGATAGAACTTAGATAACTGAGTGAATAATGGTAAATATTTGGGAGAACATAATGTTATCCTAAGGTCTTGTTGTAGATGAGGTGTTTTGAGGCTATTTACAGATATCCCCTATATGCTTATGTATACACGTCCAGAGTTTAGATGACACCTTTGCACAGTCAATATAGGTTGTTTTAATAACAATTTACTGAGCACCCATTATGTAGCAGGCAGTGTTCTGGGGATGCAACAGTGAGCAAATCTCCCTCAAGGAACATGCTCTAATTAGACTAAATATTGTGGCCAATGGCAGAAGTTGTCCTAATAGGGATAGATGGTCATTTTTATAAAAAGTAGAAAGAGGAAAGGTAGAGGAACAGAGAGAGAAAGAAAAAGAAAGAGAAAGAGAAAGAAAGAGAAGAAAGAGAAAGAGAAAAGGAAAGAAAAGCAATGAGCAAAGAAAAATTGCAAATGGAATCTTAGTGAATATTAAGTGGCATCACAAAAAGAAAAACATAAAAATGAATAAGGATATTTAGATGAAGTTTTAAAAAGTAGGATTTAAAACTAGAAATTGGGATCCTAGAAGCCAAGAAAGGAGAAAAGTCGAGAATGATGACCAAAAAATGTTTAATGTTAAACAAATCTAAGTAATGTGAAAGACAAAAATAACCTGTTGAAATTTAGCAGGCCCATGAGTCACCTTTTAGAGAGGAATTTCAGTGAGATAACAGAGGCAGAAGCTTGATAGCAGAAAGGAAAGAAGTGACTGAAATATGAGGGCTCCCATCGTGAACTAAAGGCAGGGAGTGTTCTCTTTTTAGCAAGAATTTTAGCAGAGGGAGAATTTAAAAAGCATTCAAGGACAATGGAATTTTATTTTTTAATTTACAGAGACAAACACTTTGTTTTCTGTGTAAAAGCAATGGTGATGGAAAGAAAGAGAGGAGTTAAATATACAGGAAGGTGAAGAGTGATGAATGGTGACCTGTTTTATGAGTAAAGGAGTCCAAGCAGGAAGGCTTTTTTCAAAAGCACAAGTTGAGGCGTTTGCTTCAAACATGAGTAAAGGGACAACTTTTCCCAAGTGGATGAAAAGGAGTAATGATGATAGATATAGATTGGTAGACAGATAAACGATAGATAGATAGATGACAGATCGATGATAGATCGATGATAGATCGATGATAGATTGATCGATAGATAGATAGAGATAGAAGAGGGGAAGAGAGAGAGAGAAAGTTATCTTTAATCCCCAAATCAAAATTCCACATTTGAAATTATTTATATAGGAAGCAGGTGGATCTTGTTTCCAGGTTGAGAAAAAATATCCCTACTTCCTTTACTAGTTAAAATTCACCCCCTTTCTGACTGTTTATTTGTTGTAGGATCCTTTTGATTGCTAAAAAGATTAGCTGTTATAACCCTCTTAAATGGAATGACCTAGCAAGCAGCACATTATATCGGTCAATTGCACATGACTATAAGGGTGACTGCATTTAATACACTAGCATAATTGCAAATCTGCTCTTAATAAATTATTGCCAACATCCCTTTTATTAAATTACTTTATGCTTGTTTTTAAAAAAATCAAACAAGTTTTGCCAGACAGCTCTCCTGCTATATTTTAAATATAGTTTTTTTTTCTTTTTTTTTTTAACCCAATTTATGTTCATCAGGGCAGTAGGAATCTTTATGACTCCACCAGGTTAACTAAAAGGCACCTCAAATTTATATGCTATAAACAAAACCATTGGTATTCTAACTTCTATTTATCTCGGAAAATAGCACTACCATTGACCTTGTTGCTTAAGCCTCCAAATAAACAAACAGATCTTGTAATCATTCTTAACTCTTTTCTTTTCCCCACATTTATATAAATCCATCAAGAAATCCAACAGGTTCCCACCAGCGTCAACACTGTGAGGACAAAAAAATAAAAAAATAAATAAAAAATTAAAAAAAAAAAACAAAAAAAAAAAACACTGTGAGTACAGGCCACGTTGCCACTGACTTTTGCCTAGAATGCAAAAGCTTCCTCACTTAGCTCATCCTTCCAGTCTTGACCCCAGTTGATGACTCACCTTTGGACGGGTAATTCTTTTTAAAACCTATGTTCTATCACATTCTTTCTTTCTTGAAACCTTCTAATGGGTTCTAATAACATGAAAAGCTCTTGCCGTAATCTGGAAGGTCCAATTGGAAAGGACCTTGACTATCTCTTGGACATCGGCTCCTACCTTCCTTCTTGATGACTCACGCACCTTCTAGGGCACCAAACATGCTTTTATGACCGTGTCCTTCTAACCCTTGTCTCTCAGCCTGGAACAATCCTCCCTTCCTTCATGAACTTCCACTCACTTGTTATCTATTAATGGAGACTTTTCCTGGCAAGCTTGAAAAAATAATTTCCCATGAACTTCTCTCCTCCTACCTAGCTACAGTTTCTCTTCAAAACACCTATCACCAATTGACCCCGTTCCCCCATTAGAATATAAGGTCCATTAGTTTTCTAATGTTTCTAATGTGTTCTATTAGTTTTGTTGATCGTTTAATTCCCTAGTACCTGCAAATATTAGTTACTCAATATTTGCTGAAGGGATGAATAAATGAACAAAAGAATTTCATTCACTGTTTGGGAATCTGTTTGCTGATTTTCTTTTCAGGTCAATTTGAGCACATACTGCAGAGACATCATAGAATGGAGAGAGGCTACAGCACTGGGATGGCTCGCTCACCCTATCTGTGATCACTGATATTTTAAACTATGTTGGATTATGCTCAATAACTGAAAATGACCACAAAGCTGTGGGTTTTGCTTAAAATGCAATTAAACGATGTGGAAGCAAAGTTAGAGAGAAGTCCTTGAAGGCATATAAAATTATGTCACGGATATACTGAGTTTAGACTGCTCAATAACCTTTTTATGTATTAAAAATAATATGTGAGGATTAAAATGAGCCTCAAGATCCATAAGCTGGCAATTTAATATATTTATATTTATTTCTTAACATTATCATGCATTAAATATGATGTGATGTGAAGTATAAAGTGAACCTTGCAGCATATCTGCTTTTTATTTGTTTCATTGTTGTTTCTCTTAATGGCTTTTCAAAATCTGCTTCAATTCACAAAGATCACAGATAAATGGATTGGTTGCCTACTGGATTTCTAAGTATAACTGAATTATTTAAATTTTATGCATAATTTTGCTTTGAGTCTAACCCAGTTATACCACTTATAAATTGTGTGACCAGCAGCAAGTTACTTAGATTTTTATCATCCATTAAGTGGGAATATTAACATATTTATTCCATGGTTTGCTATGATGATAACATGAAATACATTTAAAGCACTTGGAACAATGCTTTGCAAAGAGTAATTTTTATTTTATTTTATTTTATTTTATTTTATTATTTTATTTTATTTTATATTTCATTTATTTTATTTTATTCTATTTTAATTTTTTGAGAGAAAGAGTGAGAGAGAGCATGAGTAGGGAGAGAAGGGCAGACTCCCTACTGAGCAGGGAGCCTGACCTGGGGCTCAATCCCAGGACTCCAGGATCATGACCTGAGCTGAAGGCAGGCACTTAACTGACTGAGCCACCCAGGGCCCCTGCAGAGAGGAATTCTTAAATACATTTTTACATGATTAACAACACTGTGTGAAAGATGTTTGGATGGTGTAAATATGGAGAAGTGTTTATCTGCTATGGAATGGATATTTACGTTGTATTAAAATTTCTATGTTGTAGGATCATTGGGAGGTAATTAAATCATGAGATTGGAACCCTCAGAAATAAGATTAATGGCTTTACCAGAAGAGGCCAGATAGCTACCTTGCTCTCTTTCCACCATTTGAAGATACAAAAAGTCCACCCTGGAGGAGGACCCTCACCAGAACCCAACCACATGGTACCCTGATCTTGGACTTCCAGCCTCCAGACTGTGAGAAATAAATGTTTGTTATTTTTAAATTACTCCATCTATTTTACTTTGTAGCCCAACTAATTTTTTTTCTTTCATACAGAGAGGACACAGTAAGTTTTTTAAAGATCACACAGTTAATAAATGTCACAGCCAGAACTGTAAGTCAAGTAGATACACTCCAGAGCCTACATTCTTGGTTTCCGTGACACCTCTAGCGAGGCAGCAGGACATATGAATTGACTTTGAAATATTTGTATTTTTCTCTCAAATTTGACTAAGGAATAATTGATTGCTGTGAAATATACATAGTATAGAAAAATGGAACAAAATAAATAAAAAGCACTGAATGTGGACGAATGAACCATTTGCAAAACAGAAACCAGATTCATGTTGCCTATATATAATTTCTACATTTGAATGATATTTAAATAAAATTTGAAGGAATTTCATCTTTAAATCAGATTTGATAAAAATTTATTAATATTTAGGTTTTTCTGAAATTATGAATCAGATCCAATTTTGAGGTCTACAGTATTATTTTTTTAATGTTTTAGGAATATTTGCCAATATTACTACCAGTAATGATCCTAATGTTTCAGAAAGTGCCACCGACCTCTGCCCTGGGCCCAATGCTGACTAATGTTGAATGACAAGACAACAGAAAACACATGTTTACCAGAATTGCAGAGCCAAGAAACTAGAAAGGAGAAATAACACTGGCAATTAAAAACCATGATTAAAATAATTTGAAGAAAGGTATTCTTCTGTAAAACTGAGATAATATAATTTAATGAGAATAAATTGAAAATGTTGCCTTTAATGTCAAAGCGTTGACTGTACAGTAAAAGATTAGGGATCCCTAACACCAAGTTCGTTCACAAGAAAATGTTCTGACATTTTAGCTGAACTTAAGTAAAGTCTGATAGCTCACACATTCTCCATAAGCTCCCCTCACTCTTCCATGATGATCGTGATCATTAATTTTATGTGTCATCTTGACTGGGCCATAGGGTATTGAGATGTTTGGCTAAACCTTATTTCTGGGTGTCTTTGTGAGGGTGTTTCTGAATGAGATTAATATTTGAATTGGTAAGCTGAGTAAACAGATCCTTCTCTGAGAAAAATGGGCCAGAAAAGGTGTCTCAGCCTCTCACAAGCCAACCAAGAAATGTCTTTACCTCATCACCACATCTTGTTACAATAAAGCAACCGTCCTCAATCAGAAGATAATCTCTTCTCTTGTACTCAGAGATAATCTCCTCTCAAGAGTACTTCTGTAGTTTCTTTTTTTTTCCCCCTCCGGCATCATAAATATCTCTTTCTCCGTTGCTTATAACCTCATCCCCATGCAAATTTCCTTTAGTACATTCCCCTAGATAGCAACTGCAACAACAAGGCATGCCTCATTTACTGCTTTTTATCAATTTTACTTCATGGCCAAACACTGAACAGATATTTTCTAGACACACTTCCTTGAACCTATGTGTTCTAATATAGCTTCTTTCTCCCAGTAACTCAGAGAAGTCCTTTCAAAGTTTCCAAAGACCGCCATATTGCCACAATTATTTTTAAATTGCAGTTTTCAATCAGTTAAGACTTTCAGGAGCATTCTATGTAGTTCACAATCACTTCTTTTCTTGAAATATCCCCTCAAGTTTCCAGAACACGCTACTCTTTAGGTTGTCCTTTTGCCACTTCTCTGTCTCCTTAGCAGGTTCCTCATGTATTCCTCCCTAAATGCTGCCAAACCTCAGTAATGACACCCTTTTCTTCATTCTCTGCAGTTTTTCCCCTTTGCCACAAATACATTCATTTCTATGGATTTAAATGATATCTATATTATATATGCTCTTTTTAGTTACAAAGAACAGAGTCTCCATATTATATTATGTATTAGTTTATATATTTTTAAATTTTATCCATTTATTCATGAGAGACACAGAGACAGAGGAAGAGGCACAGGCAGAGGGAGAAGCAGGCTCCCTGCGGGGAGCCCGATGTGGGACTTGATCCCAGGACCCTGGGATCACCACTTGAGTCTGAGGCAGATGCTCAACCACTGAGTCACCCAGGTGCCCCCATACTGGATTAGTTTAAATAATAAAGGATTTTTTGAGTAAAAGAATGAAGTTGGGATGCTGTGTTGTAAGGAGCGTTGGTATTTGGTCTTTATCTCAGTGTTACAAGATAACTGCCACACCTTGAATCATTCTATTTTTATACAACACCATCCTGAGCTGAAAGCAAGAGGAAGGGCTGGAAAAAAAAAAAAAAAAAAAAAAAAAAACCACCAACAAACACCTGTTTTCCTGATGTCTTCACATAACAAGAAGGATAACATTGATAGAAACTTTCAGAAATATTTAAGTTTTATTGGCCAGAACTGGGTCACATGCTCACTCAAAGATGAATAAAGATGAATTGTTGTCAATATGGAAAAGTTTAACGTAATTTAATTAAAGTCAAACTAATTCATTTCCTAGCCTTGAATTAGTTCCTATATAAATTTGGAATTCTATTAGATGCCCACTCTAAAATCATTCTCTCTCTCTCAAGTAGAATTTTATTTTTCTTTTCATGTATCAAATCAATTCTCTGTGGGCCTTCAGTGAATTGTATGAGGCCCAACCACATGGGGAAGGGTGATCTACCTTACTCAGTCTACTGATTCAAACGTTAATCTCAACCACACGCACCCTCACAGATACACCTAGAATAATATTTCACCAAATGTCGGGGCACCTGGTGGCCCAGTCAAGTTGATACAAAAATTAGCCATCACCTCTATCAAGGTGCTCAAATTAAAATCTGTAGTCATCTTCAATTATTCCCTTTGGACAATCCAATTGCACTGAACTGAAAATTCATTTTCTATCATGATGGTCCAAGCCATGTATTTATAATAACGATCACTCACTTTCACTTACTACTAACCCATTATTGCCCACTGATGCCCCTATACAAATGGAAAGCAATTTTGTCTTATTTTGATAATGGAGACCATGCCTGTTCCTACTTCTAGGCCTTTATGTGTGATCATTTGTTTTGTCTGGAATATTCTTTCTGTTCTTTGCTAAAATTATTCTTCTTTTCCTTTAGGTCCTTGAAAAAGATATACTCAGAGAGATTTTCCCTGATTTTTATTCAGGTTTCCCAGTTATCTGCTATCACAGGACACTTTTTTTTTTCCACTTCATAGTATTTATAGCAAATTATTGTTTCTAATTAATTTAATATGTTTAAAATACATTAAAAACAATTGGATAACTTATTTAATATGTATTTACTATAGATGTTTTGTTGTCAGACAATAGGAAAGGTATAAACTTTGTGAGATTTAGACAGTACCCGCCCTTCTCAATGGCATTCAAATTCAAGTTTAAATAAATACTGCATTAGATATCTATGCTACATAACAAATGACCCTAAAACTTTGTGACTTCAGACATTACACTTTTATTATCTCAAAGTTTCCATTGCTTAGGTATCTGGGTACAGCTTAGTGGGGTGCTGTTGGTTCAGGGTTTCTCACAGGAATGCAACCAGGAGAGGATCCTTTTAAACTCACTCCTGTGACTATAGACAAGATTTATTTCTTTCTATATTATAGGAACATTAAGCCCTGTGTTCTTCACTGATTGTTGAGCAACAGCATTCCTCTGTTTCTCACCAGATAGTCCTCTCTGCCAGGAAGCTCATAACATGTCAGCTGGCTTCCTTAGAACAAGCTAGTGAGTGAGTAAAAATGGGAAACAAAATAGAAGCCACGGGATTTTTGTAGAGTGATCTAGAAAAAGATGTTCTATCACTGGTTATATATCCTCTTCTTAGGAAATGAGTCTCTTGATCTAGCTCATACTCAGTTGGAGGGGATTACACAAAAGCATGAATGTTAGAGCATGGCAGCCCTTGAGGGCCATCTTAAAGGCTTCTTATCCCACACATAATATTTCAGAGCTCTAAAAGCAGTCATTATGCTATGGTTGATGACTTCTATCCTCCAGAATACAAGACCTATGAACAGATATTCAAATATTTGTTTACTACCATATCTCCAGATTCTTGACTATTGCAGGTCCATATTGGGCACTTGTAGTAGATCAAGTAAAGTCCCCCACCCTTGCAAAGATATCAAATCTTAATCTCCTGAACCTATGAGTATGGTACCCTACATTGTAAAAAGAGATTTTACAAATGTGAATATATTAAGGATTTTTAAGATGAGAGTTTTTCCTGGATTATCTGGATGAATCCAATGAAATTACAGGGTATTGTAAGAGGGAGGTGGAAGGATCATGATGAATCAGAAGGAGATGTGATGATAAATCACCATGTTGGTATAGTGCAAGGAAAAGGCCACTAGCCAAGGAATGCAGACAGCTTCTAGATGTTGAAAAGGATGTCACCATAATTATAACAATTCTACCCATACTATTAATGAATCATAAAATCCTGTATAGTCATTGAGCTAACTAAAAGTGATTAGTCTGAAAAACAAAACAAGTGAATTAGTTACCTTATTGTCATCAAATACTTGTCAAAGCATGAGTTAAAACCTAAGTTTTGAGCTTTCCAATGCATAAATGACTGAAGGACTGAAATAGAGATTTCAAACTCCCTTCAACATCTAAGAATCTATGATATCATGATTGTTAGATCAAAACCTTGTAAATTAAATATTTCTATTTTTATAAAGCCTTTTAAAGTTGTATGTATTGGTGTCACCTGAGCATGTATCTAAATTTAAAACATATGCACACATTCTATAGAATTATGTACTACAAACAAATCAATGAAGTATGTTTCAGTCATCAAATTCTTAGAGAAAGGTAAAGCATCTTTTAACATTTCTTGTTATTTTGCAATTCACTAAGGATAAAGATAGATTGAGTGAAGTGAATGTTTAAATTGTATCCATATGCAAATGTAATTTAATACATTTTAGAAAACATGCCAAATATACTTCTGCAACCTTAGATAAATTCACTAAAGTTCTTGAGATACACATTTCATATATCGTTCTTATAATTTCATCTTAAGGGACTGTGATGACTACTTGCCATGTTTAGAACTTTGTATGATAGGCATACCTTAAAGATATCATAGGTTTGGCTCTAGACCACCACAATAAAGTGAATATTGCAATAAAGTGAGTGAAATGAATTTTCTGGTTTTCCGGTGAACACAAAAGCTAGTTTTACACTAAAACATAGTCTGTTAAGTGTGCAACCAAATTATGCATAAGAAATGTACATACTTTAATGAAAAATACTTTATTGCTAAAAAGCACTACCCATCCGTCATATGAGCCTCCAGTGAGTCCCAATCTTTTGCCGGTGCAAGATCTTGTCTCAGTATTGGTGGCGGCTGACTGATCAGGGTGGCGGTTGTTGGCAGTTGGGGTGGCTGTGGCAATTTCTTAGTACAACAATGAAGTCTGCCACTTTAATTGACACTTCTTTTCATGGAAGATTTTTCTGCACCCTGTGATGCTCTTTGATGGCATTTTACCCACAATAAGGCTTTCAGAATGAGAGTCAATCTTCCAAAACCCTGCCACCGCTTCATCAGGTGTGTTCATGTAATATTGTAAACTTTTGTTACCATCTCAACAATCTTCAAGGCATCTTCAGCAGGAGTAGATTTCATCTCAAGAAACCACTTGCTTTTTGCTTGCTCATAAGAAGCGGCTCCTCATCTGTTCAACTTATAGGATGAGATTGCAACAATTCAGTCTCATATTCAGGCTCTGCTTCTAATTCTATTTCTCTGGTTGTTTCCACCACATATGCAAGTTCCTCCTCTGCTGCTCTTGAGCCTCTCCAAGTCACCCATGAAGCTTAGAGTCCACGTCTTCCACACCCTCGTCAATGTTGATATTTTGGCCTCTTACCAATGGATCACGATTAACATCTAAATACAACAAGTTATTTCCAGAAGAGTTTCAATTCGATTCATTTGCCCAGATTCATCATAAGAATTAATTCCTAAAGGAGAGTCAACCTGGCCTTTGAAACTTTGAAGCCAGGCCTTGACTTCTCTACTCCAGCTATGCAAGTCCTTGCTGGCATCTTCTTTCAATAGAAGCTTGGGTCATTAGAAATCTGCTGTTTAGTGTAGCCACCTTCATTACTTATCTCAGTCTTTGGGTGACTCGCTGAAGCTTCTAGGTCAGCACTTGTTGCTTCACCTGCACTTTTATGTTTTAGAGATGGCTTCCTTCCTTAAATCTCATGAACCAATGTATACTGGTTTCCAACCTTTTATTCTGCAGCTTCTTCACCTCTCTCAGCCTTCATAGAAGTGAAGACAGTTAAGGCCTTGCCCTGGATTAGACTTTTGTTTAAGGTGATATCATGGTTGGTTTGATATTTTGTTCAGACCACCAAAACCTTCTCCATATCAGCAAAAGGCTGCTTTGCTTTCTTATGATTCATGTGTTCCCTGGAATAGAACTTTTAATTTCCTTTAAGAATATTTCCTTCGTATTCACAGCTTCACGAACTGTTTGGTGCAAGAGGTCGAGCTTTCAGCTAGTCTTGGCTTTCAACATACCTTCCTCACTAAATCATCTCTAGCTTTTGGTTTAAAGTGAGACATGTGATTCTTCCTCTCACTTGAACACTTAGAAGCCATTGTTGGGTTATTCATTTTGGACTGATTTCCACTTTGTTGTGTCTCAGGGAATGGAGAGGCCCAAAGAGAAGGAAAGGCAGGGGAAAAGCCCATGGTGAAGCAGCCTAACGCAAAGATTTATTGATTAACTTTGGTGTTTTGTGTGGGCATAGGTCATGGCACTTCAAAACAATGATACTAGTAACACCACTGATCACAGATCGCCATAGCAAATATGATAATAATCAAACAGTTTAAAATATTGTGAAAATTACCAAAATGTGATACAGTGACTTGAGGCGAACAAGTGTTATTGGAGAAATGGTGTGGATAGCCTGGTCTGACAGGTTTGTCACATACCTCCAATCTGTGAAAAATGCAGTGTCTGTGAAATGCAACAGAGTGAAGTGCAACAGAATAAAAAGGCATGCCCATAAAACATCGAGAATGACCTTAATGTACACCGTGAATTTTGCAGGATAATGATGTGTTGAAGTAGTTCGGCAGTTGTAACAAATGTACCACTCTGATGGCGATATCTGTACTAAAAAGCATAGGGTTATGGAAACTATATTTTCTGCTCAGTTTTGCTGAGTATCTACAATTGATCTAAAATATAAGGTTTATTAAGTCTAAGAAAAGAATATTTTCTACTCCATGAGGATATATTTTTTTAACTTAATTCTTAAGACATTATTGTTTCTGTCACTACTTTGTGGACATCCTTAATAAGATTTTTCCTGCATTATAATTAGCAAGTACATACCTTAATTCATGTAGTTTTAAAGCTGAATGAATTGAAATCTTACTTTTCTATGCCATGCCTTTTAAATATCTTATGAAGTTAGTTTCTCTTATACTTTTACCAAAGCCTGACACTAAAAATATTATAAAGGAATCAATGATAAACAATGTGTACTCTGCTAATGTATTAGTGATTTCTAGTTATTAATAATTAGTCTATCTCAAATTTTATAGAGAAATAACTTTATTGGCTTTTAAAATGCTTTGATAATATATTAATATAGTCACAAGATTAAACTTACATGTATAGATAATAATATTTCTTTCACTTATATGTAGTGATAGAATTTCTAAATGATCCTTACCCCATTGTGTTTGGTTAAATGTTTCTAGATTTTTAAGTACTTGTGAACAGATAAATAAAAAACTAGTTTAATTATTTTAAATGGAGCAGAAAATACTTAAGCTACAGAACTGTATCATATAGTAGTCATTCTATCTAGAAAATAAGATTATAAAGTTTTGTAAAACAACACTGGTAAAAATAAAGAATTTTAATAGTCATATATGCTTGCTATATATGAATATGTTCAAATTTAATAAATATGGATTATATTTTATAGCAATGTGTATACATATCTACTTATGTTGTCATTATTAATTCTATAGAAATGAATGTGCTTCTGTTTGGATAAACAATTATTTTTTAGGTCTGGTGGAACTATGTGGTTTTCTTTCATTTTAAAAAATTTAGACCACTTTCTAGGTAATGCACATTTTCATGGAGGAAGAAATCCTCCATTTTTTTTTAAAGATTTACTTAATTATTTCAGAGATAGAGAATCCTCAAGCAGACTCCATGCTGAGTATGGAGCCCAAAATGGGGCTCAATCCCAGGATCCAGAGATGATGAGCTGAGAAGAAATGAAGAGCCAGCTGAACTGACTGAGCCCCCCAGGCGCCCCTGGAAATTCAACCTGTGAAAATATCATCCTTGGTCATTTTAAGAGTCACTATTATAATCTTCTCTAAGGCATTAGGAAAGATATTCTTAGATATGTGGAAGCCTAGACTCCTGGTTGGAAAAAAAAAGAGTGGTTTTAAAAAATGAGTTGCCAGACATATGACCATTAATCAATATTCCTTCCTTTTATCAGTCACATTGGTATATCTCATGCTACTGGTAACCAGTGCCAAGCAAAGAAAAGTGGAAAAGAAAATCAATTTTATAGGGACTGCCTGGGTGGTTCAGCAGTTGAGTGTCTGCCTTTGGCTCAGGGCGTGATCCCGAGGTCCTGGGATCGAATCCCGCATTGGGCTCGCTGCTCAGCCAGAAGCCTGCTTCTCCCTCTGCCTGTGTCTCTGCCTCTCTCTCTGTGTCTCCCATGAATAAATAAATAAAATTTTAGAAAAGAAGAAAATCAATTTTATTGTAAAAATGTATTAAAATGTGTTTAATATTTGAAAATGTAAAGCATGGTAAAAAAATTCAAATTACTTTTGATTATTTTTAAAATACATAGAAATTTTATAAAACAGAAAATTTTGAAGAAAAATGCAGTTTGGTTGTGTTTACATGATTTTATGTTTAAATTGCACATTAAGACAATCTCTTTGAGTTGAACAGTGATGTATACAAAACTTACCAGTATCTTTTAAGAAACATCTTTCAGATTGTAGTATTCATTGTAATTATGACTTTTCTTCTCTTTCACTTACTCATTTTAATGTTTATTTATCCAGTTGTTCACTTTTATAAAAGTATCCTTTGGTGAACTTATATGCTAGAGACTATATTTGTTTCACTCCCTTATGTTAATTATCATCCCATAACTGCAGATCATATGTTTATTAACAAAACCAGTTCTGATATGAACTAGTCATTATCTACCTCAGTGGTTTTCAGCTGAGGGCACCTTTGTCACCACCACCACTACCACATTCTCCACCCTCCAGGGAACATTTGACAATGTCTGCGGTCATTTTTAATGGCCATTACTCGGGGATTGGGATGCTACTAGTATAAATTGGGTAGAGGCCAGAGATGTTGCTAAACACCATAGCATGCACAGGAAAGTTCCTCACAATAAAGAGTCATCGAGCCCAAAATGTCAATTTTGCAAGACTTAGAACCCCTGATCTGCTTATACATTTTCAAAATTGTCCCGTGAATGATACAACAAATCTAAAGCATGTTTCCCTTGAAAATATATGTTTTTCTTTTTTTGTCCATCAGTCAATAGCAACAATGTATTAATCACTATTGAAGAGCCTATTACCTTCAGATGTGAAAATTTGCAGAATGAAACACATTTTTTAAAGTATAGTGGAAGCACACTGATTGTGTATAAAGTATAGTGGAAGCACACTGTATATGCATGTATGTGTATGTATGCAAGTAGGCATCTTTTTATTTACTTATTTGTTGTAGATGTCAAAGATCATTGTCAATACAGCTGAGTTCACAGTGTAAACACTGGCTTGTTCTTTGAAACCTGATGTGTACTGAAAAAACGAAAATTGTGTCCCATGCCATTAAAAGATTGTTTGCTGAAGGAAGCAACCTTAAAAAGCTATTGACTACCCCAGGCAGGAAGTTGTGTAATATAACTAAATCACATGAGAAATTATGCACCTTTTAAAATTCTACAAAGGAGTATCATAGTCTAACCTCAGCAGTGTAATTTAACATATGACAGACTGAGTTTATACCTTCGAAACAATCCTAAGGACCAAAATACGACATTTCTTAGTTTAATTATATGTTATCTTATTCTGTGCTCAGTGTAGAAGAAAAACAGCCAGTGCCTGTCCTCTAAAAATTCTCTCTTCACAGTCTCGAGTTCTATTATTAAAGATACTTACAATGTCTTTCCTTTAAAATCACTCACTTTCTCAAGGCCACATGGCAAGTTTAACATGTTCTATTTGTGAAAACTTGGAGCTAGAGTTAAAATATTAGAAAGCCCCTCAGAAATTCAGCCATCTAATTTATCACTAAAGAGCTCTCTTCTTAATCAAACTAGTCCCTTTTATTAAAATCCCCACTTGCCAAAATGAAATAATTTCCTAAGCCAAGAATGTTTTATGCAGATTTTTTTTCTAGTGGAATCGATACACTATTTCCTATACTATACTTCTAGAAACAGGAAGTCTGAAAGGGTAAACAATTACGCATAATAGAATGTCACTGTAGTTCTCATCACAGTAGATATAACCCAAAAGTGTAACAAATTCAAATATATAGAGACAAATTTAAATCAAATTGATTAGCATTTGGATATAGTCAGTCATGGGCATGAAATGTGTTTTAATCAGGTAATGACTTCATTAAACATGGTTAATCACACACCACCTTGAACTCATTTTCTAAACATAGAATTAATTATTCAAATTATACCAATTAAAACACACCAGTCAATGGCTAGATTCATTTTTAAAATTACCTAGGTGAGCTTGCCAAAAAAAAAAAAAAAAATCTACTCATCATTTGCAGGAATTGGAGTATGCATTGAAACCTAATGCAAGAAAATAGACTTTTGAATCAAATAGTACTATAGGAATAAAATATAGGAAACACTGGGTAGTTATTTCTAAGCCAAATCACAGGGTTAGAAAATGAAATAGGTCATAGGCAATATACATGAGTCTTGAAAAAATAACTCACTTAGTGTTTACATAGAGTACCATTCCTTTTTCAAATGGGATATACTTGTTTTGTTTTGTTTTTTATCATAGCACAATATTCAATTCAGATAATGTAGAAATGCATTCTTTTTACTCTACACAAAATCAATAGATATGTATAGAATGCCTACTTAATGCATTATTTTATGATAAGTACACCAGATAAACAAAAGAAGTACAACCTACCTGAAAGATTCTAAATCCAATTTGCAATGCTAGATATAAAGCAAGGAAAGCTACGGATAATATGCACTAAACATAGTCAACTAAAGAAGAGGCTGTTAGGCTTTCTGTTTTTAGGCATACACTTGGAAAACATTTTATCTGCAACTCAACTGAAGAAATGAAATTGGATTCTATTTCATTGCATTCTCCACATGGTTGTTCTTGACCACTCTGGCACTGAATAGAATAGTTTATTTCCTGACTTTGCTCATTTATATATTCACAAAGAAAGGTTTTGCATGGTCCAAAAAACATCTAGGAGATGCAATGGAGCATACTGTTATACATTCACCCTGTGTTTCAGAGTTTTCATTCACAGCAATTTAAAACCAGTACTTATTTTGTGTAATACTTGTTTTTTTTTAAATAATTTCATGTACTATTTAATAATACCACGCTTAATTCAATATTCCAGGTGCTAATGGACATTATAGTATTAGGTATCAATAATTGTTACAAAGTCTTTTTTGAAACATTGAAAAGGATTGTCATTTCTATAGATTCAGCATTTATAGATTCTATGGGGTTATCAGGCACATCAGGAATTTTTACCCTTCAGTTGGAACTCACTGTATAAAGATTGCACGTGAGCACAGACTTCTCCAATTACTGTGACTTCTCCAATTACTGTGTTGTATACCTGAAATGAATGTAATATTGTCAACAATACTTTATTTTTTTAATAAAAGTATCACTTTAAATGAAAGAAAAAAAAGATTGCATGTGAAAATAATTCTTTCAATTTCATAGGATAGAATGAGTTTTGTTGCATAATTCTTAACAATCTTCAGTACATCCATTTTTTCCTTATTAAAATGACAAAATAAGCAGGCAAAAAATGATCATGTTTATTTCTGAAGAGGTGAAACCCTTAGAAACATCATGTAAGGATGATGATAAAATGTGACTTTTTCCTAAGGATGATCTGATTTTCACATATTAGTTATAACTTAGAAGATAGCATAGACATGTCAAGCATGTCCTCATCATAGAATGTTCACTTACAGACATGAGCTAGTCACTCATGTTACTGTCAGAAAACAATGATGACAACAACAATAATAATAAATTTCAACTATTTTCCATTTTTACTTTTCTAATGAACATTTTTAATAATGTTGGTTCTTCCAGTCCATGAGCATAGTATATCTTTCCATTTGTTTATGTCATCTTCACTTTTTTTCATCAGTGTTTTATAGTTATTGGAGCACAGATCTTTCACTTGGCTAACTTTATTCCCAGGTATTTTATTCTTTTGGGTGCAAATGTAAATGGGACTGTTTTCTTAATTTCTCTTTCTGCTACTTCATTATTAGTGTATAGAAATGCAACAGATTTCTGTACATTAATTTTGTATCACCATTTTTAGTTTTTAGCTGAACATCAGGTATGAATTTTCTGGAAATCAATATGATCTTTCTGTCTGAACCTGTGTTTACAGCATATCAAGTAATATTATTGACTAGTAATTTAATTTAATGGAAATTATGCCTTATTATCATAAACTTACAAAATAACACTGAATAATTTTATTGGAAATTGTTTCTGAAATTATATCATTATAATGACTTAAGAGGAAACAATATAAAAGGAAATTTCTATCTTCTTTTTCATGTATAACCATATTTAATAAAGGCTAGATGACATTTTGATATTTTTTTCTTTGAGGCTAGAATATGACATTGACAAATGGTAGCTAAAATAAATAATACATATCTAAAATTCCACCCTGAAAATTAATGAATTTTCATGCATAAGGTCCAACTCAAAAGCTGCTTTTTTTGAGCAGTATTCCCTGTCCTAGTAGCAAAACCACTTTTTCTCTTCTAAATTTTCCTTGGTACTTGATCTTTTGCTTATTCAACTGATCAACTTTTTTATTTTAATTTAGATTTTATATATATACTTTTTTGCAGCAGTTGTTCAGATGTTGGTATTTCAAGACTGTCACAGAGTTAAAATGTTCAAACATTGTCATTTAAACTGAGAAACACTGCCTTATTGATTCCACTACTGGAAATAGATGTACATACAACAAAATATGACAGAACAATGATCATGGCACAGCATATGTACTAAGAATATAGGGGAAGGTTACTAGGTGGTGGTCGTGATGGGAAAGTCTAGAACAAAGGAGATCTTCTCTGTTCTGCCTATGTCATCTTTCCACTTTGGCAGAAGGATAACCAACAGCTTAAAGAAGCTCCACTGATAGCAAATCATGTGCAATCCAATGAACCCAAAAGAGCCATTAAGAATTTCAGTATTGGGGATGCCTGGGTGGCTCAGTGGTTGAGCATCTGCATTTGGCTCAGGTCATGATCCCAGTGTCCTGAGATCGACTCACACATCAGGCTCCCCTCAGAGAGCCTGCTTCTCCCTCTGTCTTTGTCTTTGCCTCTCTCTTTGTGTCTCTCACGAATAAATAAATAAAATCTTAAAAAAAAGAATTTCAATATTGAAAGTATTAGATGTAGCTGGAGTTCAAGATTTTGTGAAGTTTAGAAAATTTGCTGCATTCTTTTACATTTTCTTTTTTTAAAATGTCTTAGTCATACATATTTTCTTTGTTTTTCCTCACTAGTTCTCTCATGATTCTTTTATTTCCTAGAATTCTGTCCCTAATAGATACAAAATACTTATACCTACATGATATCAACATACATTAACTTATATTTACTAGTACTATTTACAACATACTACCTACATTTACATGATTAACATATATTATTCAGTGCAACTAAATATGTCTGAAATCTTCTACAAGTGAGTAGGTAAGGTACATTCTAAGGAAAAATAATTTCCTCAAAATGTAAAACATAGATATTGTGCAAACAAAAATATACAAAATACATTTAGATATTATGTTCTTTTATTTAGTTGTGTGAATATTTAGAATCACCAAACATACAAATTCAGCATGACAAAATTATGTTATGAAATTATTAATTTTGATGAGTACAATCTTTTTTTTAGAGGAAAATGTTTTCCATTTATTGGATATAGTAAACACTGGTAAATTTTAAAATACTTTTTCATGGTTGAAAGCATCAAGGACAATTAATAATGACTTTACATCAACATGTCTAAAATAATATTTGACAAACGTTGCCAATTCATTTTTTCCTAGTCTTCCAAGATGGGAGTTCAAGACATACAAGGAACTACCAAAGGGGAAAATGAAATATACATGGGAAATAATAACAAAATAATTTAGACTTTTTGAAACATTTAAAAACTAACATTTGACATTGATAAATGTTCAATAATTTCAAAGTTTGCCATAAGTTATTAATTAAAAGTGAAGCAAGTCATTTAGTTTGTCATCTTCACCTTTAATTTTTCCACTGACTTACTGCCATAGAAAATTATCTAAATCCTCACTTGCTGTTCCCAGCAATGTCAAAGACCTATAAAAACTGTAACATTTTGCAAGAACTTTGTCATATTTGAACCATTTTCAGAATTGCATGTCTCGTTGAAACTGAGAAGTATTTTTTCAGAAAAAGAAAATCAAGCTGCTATACTTAGTAACTGCATATCCTCATTCTAAAGTATCATTTTGAAAACCAGAACCAAAAGTTTTCAAATTTTAAAACAAACAATGCCTCATCCTATAATAAAATGGAGTATTAATCATTTAAATTTTTTTTCATTATATACTCTGGGAAAACACAAATGATTTTCATGGTACATCTTTAGGGAATCACACTTCTTATACATTAAAGAATTTTTCCCCTTTTCCTCTTCAAATGTGTTTGAATTATTGTGCTGAGACACTTTTCACATTTTCTAGAATTTTTAAAATAATTTTTGTCTTGCATGATAAAGTTTATACATGTTAAGTACCTGAAAACCTTTTTATCTCTACCTATTAGGAATTATATGGTGGATCTCCCACCTTTGGTTATAGTTTAATAGAGGATATTATTTCATTACATTTATTACATCCAAACCTAGGAGGATGATAATGGTGCACACTAACTTTGTTCTCTCTGATTTTGTGGTCAATAAGTAGACATGTGTATTGGGCTGAATTATGTTCTCCCAAAATTTGTATTTTGAAGTCCTAATCCTTAGTACCTTAAAAGGTGACTATTGGGAAATAGAGCCATTAAGCATGTAATAAAATTAAAATGAGATCGTTAGGATAAGTCCTTATCCAATATGATTGGTATCTTTATAAAGAGAGGAGTTTATAAAGAGAGAACATACGAAGACACCATATAGACACCAGAAGACCACTATCTACAAGACAAGGGGGAAGCTTGAGAAGAAATAACTGTATTAGGGTACCTGGGGGGCTCAGTGGTTGAGTGTCTGCCTTTGGCCATGATCCCGGGGTCCTGGAATTGTGTCCCACATCGGATTCCCCTCAGGGAGCCTGCCTCTCCCTCTGCCTGTGTCTCTCATGAATAAATAAATAAAATCTTAAAACAACAAAAACTAATACCAATACTATCTGGTCTTATCGCAGTAACATTTCACAATATATGTAAGTCAAACCATTATACTGTACAGCTTAAGCTTATACAGTAAACTGTGTCAATAATATCTCAATGAAAGTGGAAAAAAAGAATCTATGTTAAATTAATCAAAAAGGCTCTTTTGGGCTTGACTACTCAATGTAATATGGGAGATTCCTTAAATCAGAATTTTATAAATCCAACAAAAAGATTTTTTTAAAGATTTTATTTATTTATTCATGAGAGACACACACACACAGAGAGAGAGAGAGAGAGAGAGAGAGGCAGAGACACAGGCAGAGGGAGAAGCAGGCTCCAAGCAGGGAGCCTGATGTGGGACTCGATCTCGGGCCTCCAGGATCACACCCTGTGCCAAAGGCAGGAGCTAACCCGCTGAGCCACCCGGGCTGCCCAAGATTTTTTTAAATAACAACCATTATTACAGAATTTTATTATTTATTTATTTATTTATTTATTTATTTATCTATTTATTTATTTATTCATTTATTTCACAGGATTCACCTGAAATAAAAGTATACAATGTAATCATCATTTAAAAAGATGAAGAAAAAGACAAAGAAAAAAAAAAACAAGATAGAAATGCACAGCATGATGGACCATTGAAGAACTGAGAAGACAAGAAGTTAAAAGCCTAGAAAAGATCCTAAGACCTTAACAAATCAGATCTTGCTCTTCCAAAGACTTAAAGAATTATAATTAAACCTGGATAAAGAAAGTTAAAAGTAAAAAATTCAGAAAAACCATAACCCTAATCAAAAGCCATTCTAGAAGGAAGAAAAAGAATTCTGAAAAAGAGTTAAAGATTTCTATACATTAAAAATGTTCTTAAAGCTGTTTCAAATAAATAATCCAAATAATATGATAATAAGGCAAGGCACTTCAGTTATCCCTTACCACCTAAAAATAGCCACATATATTTTATTTTAATACATATATATTTTTATATTCACTTACTTCTCATACACTTTACTCTTTTTCTCTGAAAGGACAATATGATGAAAAAACACAAAAAAAAGAAAAAAATAAATTAATATATGTATTCTTAAAAATAGTCTTTAAAAGTTAAAAATATCTTTTTAGTCTCATTGGTCAATATTTTCCAAACTTCTGTTTGTGCTTTAATAGTTAAATTCTGATATTTGAATACATTTATTATAAATTTGAGTTCAAGTTCAACTTGTATCAGTTATAGTTTTCAAATACTTAACTCACCACAATTTAGACAAAATTTCAACAGAATTTACTAACCATAAGTTGAAATTATCAAGATGAGATTTTGCTGGAAGTCATAAAATCTTAAATGTAAATAGGAACTAAACTTAATTAAATGCAGGGCAACCAGATTCTATTTTTAATTTATTAACAGGGGATTTAGAATGTTCCTAGGAAATAATTACTATGATTACTCAATCATGGTAGGAAACAGAAGTGACTCAGATATTTTAACCAAAAGGGATTTAATGCAGGAAATTATATGCTTATAAAATTTATGAAAAGGTGATTGTTGGGGCTCCTGGGTGGCTCAGTCAGTTAAACATCTGCCTTCAGCTCAGGTCACGATCCCAGGACGCTGGGATCAACTTCCTCAGCAGGTTCCCTACTTGAGGGGAACCTGCTTATCTGTCTCCTTCTGCTGTTCACCCTGCTTGTGCTCTTTGGCGTGCGCTCTCTCTCTCTCTCTCTCTGTCAAGATTCATAAAAAATCTTAGACAAAGAAAGAAAGAAAGAAAGAGAAGGAAGGAAGGAAGGAAGGAAGGAAGGAAGGAAGGAAGGAAGGAGAAAGAAAGAGAGAAAGAAGAAAGAAGAAAGAAAGAAAGAAGGAAAGAAAGAAAGAAAGAAGAAAGAAAGAAAGAAAGAAAGAAAGAAAGAAAGAAAGAAAGAAAGAAAGAAAGAAAGAAAGAAAAAAGAAAGAAAGAAAGAAGAAAGAAAGAAAGAAAGAAAGAAAGAAAGAAAGAAAGAAAGAAAGAAAGAAAAGGTGACTGTTGAAGAGGAATTAAGAAATGCCACAATAATAAGAACTCACCACTGATGAACCCAATTGCTTCTGGCACTAAAGCAGATGATCTGAAGCTACTGAAAGTCCTAGGCCTGCTGTTTCCCCCATATCATGCCACCATGGTCGGAGAAGACAATGAGTTCCCCCATCCTCTGTCTTGCAGATCTCATTCCAGTGGCCAAGGAGCCATTACATCCATTACATTGTCACAAAATACGCAGTGCAGTCATCTAAACTGTGAAGTGTGACATACACATGTGTTGGATGGTCACTCGAAGCAAGAAATACCTTGAAATGTCTCCTGTCTTAGGTTCTCTGTACACCCGCAACTGACTTGTGTGCTGCTGCAGCGTGGGCTCAAGGATCATGTGCAGCCAGTAGCTCTTGTAAATCCACAGATTCTGAGAGCTGCCCTTCCCTGCAGGCTCCTAGTTGGGCCTCAGGGCACCACACAGGAACGTGGAAGAGAGCAGTAAGTCCTCCTCCAGCGCAGACTTTTTTCTGCAATGTTATTATACAGTAATCCCTGTGAGGAAGGAATCAAGGTTAAATGTGGTGATGATGGTGGAGCCCTAAACTGACAAGATCCGTGTCATAAAAGAAGAGGAAGAAATGCCAAGATCCTTCCTCTCTCTCACTCTCTGAAAGAGCACAGGGACACAAAGCCGTCCAGGGACACAGTGAGAAGAAATTGTCCCAAACCTCTGAAGATAGTCTTCACAAGAAATTGAGCTTGCTGACACCTTGAGCAGGGATGTCTAGTCTCCCAACCCATGAGAAAATGAATTCCTATTGTTTGCGCCACGTGGCCTGTGGTACGGTGTGAGGGCAGCCAGAGCAGGCTAATCCAGCCTCCCTCGTCTGTCTTGGATTAGCTCAATTTTGCTTGACTATTCATTCCTCATATACTTTGTTCCCATGAACCCCTTCCCTTCACTCTGTAATACTTTCCACGTGTTAAACAGAGCTTTCATTTCACTGAAAACTCCTAAAACGTGTTTTCTGCATGCATTTAGTCTACCTTACAGAAAGACTCTCATTTTTACATCTCATGATAAATTATTTTTTCACTGGAAACACCACTGTTTGGACCCATCCACACGGGTATGTGCAAATAAAATTCCTTGTTTGTGAGTGCTGGCCACTATCCCGTGGTCTGCTTCCAACAGGTGGCGTTTACCCGTCTTCCCGAGGTGACCTACCAGGCACTGCCTGGCCACTGAACCACGTGAGGACTCAGGTATTCAACTGCTGTCTCTTACTTTGTGCCCGGGCCTCTTCCATTTATTTTGGCTTCTTTATCATCTGAGGCTCTTACTTCATGTCCCAATCATATCTCCTTTTACTTCTCCTCATCCCAGACCCCCTTTTGTACAGCCTCTGTGAAAACATAGAACTCCCAGATAAACTCAGCCCTCATTATATTCTAGGCTATCCTCATCGAGCCTTGGCATTTTGTCTTTCATTATAAAGGAATCGATTGATGTAGAAATTAGACGTCTAAAAAGCAAATTTAGGCAATTACAGCCTACGTGGCATCTTTCATTCCTCTGTATATTTAAATAACACATTTAAAATAATGAATTCTAATTGAAATACAAAATAACAAAAAAAATGTTTACAGGCTATACAGTATGACTACAAATCTAGTCTACCTTTCCTTTTACCCATTACCCTCTCTGTCCCCCACCCCTGCCCCCCAACACCCTTCCTGGCTCCCTCCATGAATTCAGCTTTAGCTGAACCCCACTGTGGAATAAAAGAGGCAATTTTTTAGCCCTGTTTTACATTTCAATCAAATCAAGGAGTGTCATTTTAAGTGGGCATTGCAAATTCCAGGCTTCACCTTCAATTAAAAGAGCTCAAGTAGAGGCTCTTTCTCCTAACGGTCCAAAGCAGAGGACTACAGGCAATTGGATTTCCTCCTATACATCACTTGCCATCGCACATTATCTCCCAGCCACAGCTGGTGACACGCAGACACTGTGCCTCTAGGAAAGCTCTCCTCTTCCCCCTTCCATCTGTTTCAGTCCATTTACCTCCAAAATAACACACTGTTTTAGCCGGTTTGCTTACAACAACGTATCTGCAATGTAATTTAAATCCTCTCAGTTAGGAGAAGCAGATTTTGCATTTTGAAGCTAAGTCTGACTTTTTTTTTTTTTTTAAGTCTGACTTTTAAAACTAGCTGAGGTTGGAGGTCTTCACAACTTGATAAGTCAGAAATTGTTTATAGAGAGAAGGGAAAACAAGACCATGCTTATACTATCAGCATAAAGTAGGGCTAATAATGGACACGTTTGAAAATGAAATATATTGATGGTATTTCTGAGGTTAAATTTAAACCTAAGTGATGAATTCTTAGTTTCACTAAAAAACAGTAAGAATTCAAAATTTTTATAAGGGCTGCTAGATCTCCGTTTCCATGCTCCACTGCTCTTGGGGTAGCTGTGGCATCACGATGAGAATGGAAAGGACCACACCTTCCTCTGTTGCTTCTTCACACTTTCACCCTTGGTCTGAATGTCTAGACCATGACTATAAGATTTATTCTTTTTTTTTAAGACTTTATTTATTTATTCATGATAGTCACACAGAGAGAGAGAGAGAGGCAGAGACATAGGCAGAGGGAGAAGCAGGCCCCATGCAGGGAGCCTGACGTGGGATTCGATCCCGGGTCTCCAGGATCGTGTCCTGAGCGAAAGGCAGGCGCTAAACCGCTGCGCCACCCAGGGATCCCTAGAAGATTTATTCTTTTCTTTTTTTCTCTCTCTTTTTAATTGTGTCTGTGAACTCCTTTCCCGCATACAATGAAAACACAAGTTCTGAAGTCAAACTGCCTAAGCCTGAAGCAAGACCACCACTTTATGTGGGACTTTGGGACAAGCCAACATGTCCTAACTCTGGGTTTCTTCATCTAAAAAAAAAAAAAAAAAAAACAGAGAGAGAGAGAGAGATACCTATTTTATAGGGTTCTAATGAGGATTAAATGAAATGTTTTATTCAAAGTGTTTAGCATAGTGTCTATCCCATTGTGATAGTGCGATCAAATGTAAGCTAATATGAGTATGGCAGAGAAAATGAGATGTTCTTTTCTTTGGTTTATTGTGATTCTTCCTCATTTTCAAGAAAGGGCAAATTTCTTCCTTCCTCTGGTGAATAATGAATGTCTTTGTTTTTGGTTTCAAGAAAAATAATATACTCTTATTCCTAATATATATTTTTTTAATTTGTCATTTTTTAAAAGATTTGATTTATTTTCTTGACAGAGAGAGAGTATGCACAACCAGGGGCAGAGGCAGAAGCAGGCTCCCTGCTGAGCGAGAAGCCCCATGTGGGGCTGGATCCCAGGACCCCGGGATCATGACCTGAGCTCAAGGCAGATGCTTAACCCACTGAGCCACTGAGGTGCCTCTTGATGTTTCAAGAATTATACTACTTTGGGGGGACATCTACGTGGTGCAGTTGTTTGTTTGACTCTTGGTTTTAGCTCAGGTCATAATCTCAGAGTTGTGAGACTGAGCTCCATGTCCAGCTCCAAGCTCTGCTCAGAGTCTGCTTAGGATTCTCTCTCCCTCTCTCTCTCTCTCTCTGTCCCCCTTTCTAAAATACATTAATAAATCTTTAAAAATATGAATTATGCTGTTTTCTCCTAAATTCATTATTGCAACAAAGCTAATTTTGCCCAGCAAATGTAAAATAAATGTTTATATTGATATTTTCAAACATACTAACTTATTTTTTTCTAATTTAGCAGAACTTTTAAAATTTTAGGTAGTTTTGTGTGTGTGTGTGTGTGTGTGTGTGTGTGTAGTGTATATATTTTCTGCTTATTCTCAAGTAAACACTTTTTGTCTTGATTGGAAAAGTAGAAAATGAATGTTAAATTCATACTTTTTTTTAGTTGTTTCCAAGTTTAATTTTTTTCATAGCAATAAAATACAAGAATAATATGCTGTTTTACCATGTATTTATTCATTTTTCACTTTCAAACACTCCTCCCGTTCATTTGTGTTTGCATTTTGTCATATAGCAACTGAATATATAAGTGGAAGTTTATTCTTTTGATGTTCAATTTTGTTCCTTGATCTACATTTCTAACATTATGCCAGTATTATATTGTCTTAATTAATGTAAATTTATGGTAAGTTTTGAAACTTAGTGAATTCAGCATTATTCTTCTTTGTCATGATTACTTTCTCTAATCTTTCCATTATTGAAAATGGGTTATTAAATATAGGGTATTAAAATATTCATCTATTATTGTTGAATTATCTATTTTTCTCTTCAATTCTATCAATTGGTATTTTGTGTATTTCAAGGACCTGTTGTTTCATGCATATGTGTTTATAATTTTATCTCTTCCTGATGGGTTGAAACTTGTTATTATTTTTTTCTTATTATTAAAGTAGATTTCATGCCCAGTGTGGAGCACAGTGCAAGGTTTGAACTCATGACTCTGAGATCCAGACCTGAGCTGAAATCAAGCATCAGACACTTAACTGTCTGAGCCACTCAGGTGCCCCTGAATCTTATTATTGTGAAATATCCCTGTCCATCTATTTTTTGTTATTGTTTTAAAGTCTATATTACCTGATATTTGCATAACCACATCAGTATCTTATGTTTTCCAACTTCTTATTTTTAATCTTTTAAGGTGTTTGATTCTAAAGTGTGGCACTTGTCCACTATATATAGGTGGGCTTCTTTTAAAATCCAGTTTATAAACTACCTTTTGATCAGCTTGTTTAATCTACTGATACTCGGTGTTATTATTGATGTCATTGGATTTACATCTTCCATTTTATTTTTTTCCATATGTCTCATGTGTCTTTTATTCTAATATCTCTCCTTAATGTTTTTTTCAATAACTGAATATTTTATAGCGCAATATTTTAATTCCCGTAACATTTTTAAATATATTGTTTTAAATATTTTTAAGCTATTTCTTAGGAGTTGTTCAAGAGCTTACTGTGTATATCTTAACTCCTCTGAATCTACTTCAGATTTATACTAACTTGTTTATTTGACATTAGTCTTAGCAATATTTTTCTAGATATGTCTTCTGAGGCAAGGGAAACAAAAGCAAAACTCAACTATTTGGGCTACATCAAAATAAAACTTCTACACAGCAAAGGAAATAATCAACAAACTAAAAGGTAATCTACTGAATGAAAGAAGATATTTACAAATGACATGTGTATTAAGGGGTTAGTATCCAAACTAAAAAAACTGACACAACTCAACACTCCAAAACCAAATAGTCCCATTAAAAAATGGACAGAAGACATTTTAGAAGTTTTAGATAGTTTTTTTTTTTTTTTTGGTGTGTGTTTGTGTGTGTGTGTGTGTAGTGTGTCTATTTTCTTCTTTGGACATTTCTCCAAAGAAGATATCCAGATGGCTAACAGATGCATGAAAAGATGCTAAACATCACTCATCATCAGAGGAATGCAAATCAAAACTACAATGAGACACCTGTCAGAATGGCTAAATAAAAAAATACAATAAACAAGTGTTGGAGAGGATGTGGAGTAAAAGGAACCTCTTGCACTGTTGGTAAGAACGCAAATTGGTGCAGTCACTGTGGAAGACAGTATGGAAGCTTAGCAAAGAATTAAAATTGAACTATGTTATGACCCAGTAATTTTGTTTCTGGATATTTACCCAAACAATATGAAAACACACTAATTTTAAAAGATATGTGCATGCCTATATTGATTGAAGCATTATTTACAATAGCCAAAATATGGAAATAGTCCAAGTGTCCAACAATAGATGAATGCTATGGTATATATTTGTATATATATTTAATTTATATTTAATATATATATAAATATATAATGGAATATTACTCAGCCATAAAAAGAATGATATCCTGCCATTTGCAACAACATGGGTGGAACTCAAGAGTATAATGCTAAGTGAAATAAATCAGTCAGAGAAAGACAAATGCTATATGATTTCACTCATATGTGAAACTTAGGGAGCAAAATAGATGACCAAAGAGAAAAGGAGACAAACAAAAACACAGACTCTTAAATATAAAGAACAAACTGATAATTACCAAAGAGAAGGTAGGTGGGGGGATGGGTGAAATAGATGAAGAGGATTAAGAGGACACTTATTGTGATAAACACTGAGTAATATATAGAATTACTTTTATATAGTAATATATGGAATTTATATTGTATACCTTAAACTAATATAACACTGCATATAATTTGACTGGACTTAATATTTCTCAAGAAAAAAACAATAGATATAATGATATGATAATTCTTTAGTACCTAATATTACCTTTTTATTTAATGTAGTTGAATAAATAATTATTAAACTTCTAATATGTTTCAGGCATTATTAGAGGAACTGAGAAAAAGAGAAAGAAGAGCCCAAAGAGCTTAGAGTTCAAAAAAAGATACAGAGAAAATAATAAATCTGTAAGGGCACCAGGGTGGCTCAATCAGTTAAATGTCCAACTCTTGATTTTGTTTCAGATCATGATCTTAAGGTTTTGACTGAGCCCTGAGTCAGGCTCCCCATTCACTGGGAAGTCTGCTCTTCTCCTCACTCATGCTCTCTCTCTCTCTCTCTCTCTGTCCCTTTCTCTCTCTCTCTAATAAATAAATAAATCTTTTAAAAAAAGAATACATCTGACATAATAAAATGTTATAAATGAAACAATAAAATAATCTTTATTTTTTTATTTTTAATAATAAATTTATTTTTTATTGGTGTTCAATTTGCCAACATACAGAATAACACCCAGTGCTCATCCCGTCAAGTGCCCCCCTCAGTGCCTGTCACCCATTCAACCCCCACCCCCTGCCCTCCACCCCTTCCACCACCCCTAGTTCATTTCCCAGAGTTAGGAGTATCATGAGTATGCTAATAGGTATAAGGTTTGGAGATACTTCCTAAAGAAGATATGAAATATATTAAGAAAAATAAATGTAATTTTTTAATGTACCAGAAGGAAAGACCATTCCAAAGAAGTGAAGAAATATGCTCAGACAAACAAAACCAAAAATTTGAATGCATATAAGGATTATGGTGTGAGCAGTAAATAACATAGGGGAATATTATCAGACCAAGTGGGCAATCAGAAGACAGATTGGAAATAACCCTTAGTAATACATCAGTAGTGCATTAAAAATAGAGTTTAACTGCTGAGACAAAATGTAACTATTATAACATATCCCATAGCAAACTGACATGATATGAACATCACTTTAAAAAAAATCTTGCTCTGGAAGCAGCACATAGGATAAGGTGTGAAACTGAAAACAGAGGGCTGGTCAGAGAGCTAGTGCCATAACTGGGAGAGTTAATAAAGCAGATGTAGGATAAAGCTTTAGAATTTTTGATTGAGAGAAGACAGAGGTGTTAGGAATATAGAAGGAAAAAGAACTTGTCGGCAAATTGTCTGTGAGACTCAATAGAAAAAGAAGTGTTCAGAATTATTTCCAATTTTCTGATTTGAGGTTGTGACGTCTTTAAGGTAAGGGGTAAAAGAAAAGACACAAGTGTCTTAAGGGGTGAATGAGAGAGAGGGTGAGCTTTGCATAAAATATAACCTGCTTTAAATACCTTAGAAAACTCAAGTGAAGTTTTCATGGGAGAAGTGAACAACTGTATATTCTAATCTGGAGTTCAAGAGGGATAATGTGGGCTGAAGATTTAAATTTCAATTGGTCAGGATATAATGACAGATATTTGGAGCTAAGAGAGAGAAAATTAGTTATTTACAAAGAATGAGAAGAAATTTTTACGTGGAACTTGGGAAAATATTCAGAACATGATAGAAGAAAAAAAAAGAAACCAAGGGGGGGGGGGAAACTACAAACAAGGAGAAACAAACAAAAAAGGAGCACGTTGTATATACCAGCAGCCAAGGTGGAATTTTATTTCAAAACGTACAAGTTACATAAAAGTATCAAATGCCATAGATGAAATGTAAAATAAGGTAATAAAGTTCTTTTCTCCATTGGGCCTATTGGTGTAAGGCATTTTAATGGATATTAGAAATCATAATGCAGTGTGTTGTAGGGAATTTGATGTTCAGAAGTGGATTCAAAGAAAGTAGACAATCTTTATGAGAAGGTTGGTTGTAAATTTGAAAAAAGAATACAATAAGAAAGGAAAGAAAAAGCAAGAGAAAAATTGTTGCATGCCATGGATTATAGTATTGGAAATGCAAGTATAATGATAAATTGGAAATACTTAGCAAAAAGTATAAAGTAGAACTTTTGAAAGATTATGATATTTACTGAAAAAATTATCTTAACCCAGGAATAGAATAGATTTTTCCACTAGAATCTGGGTCAGGATGAAAGATATGTCAGTGGTAGCTACCAAGTTGAAATAAGAGGATTGAGTTGGGTTGAATTAAGGAGTTGGTGGTATTGGAGGTGAGGCTTCTAGAAATCACTAAAGAAGTAAACTAGCAATTGTTCTAAATGTGGGGTGAAAAAGAGAGAAAAACTCGTAAAATTCTTGCCCATTGGTGATACATTGGTAAAAATGTCTAACAATACACATATGATGACTCTTACGTGCATATTTACCATGATTTCCTCAAGATCAAAATAGTTCAGGTGTAGAAGCTGGATTGTACGGTGAATTTTCCAAATGGATACAAAAGAACACAGAAGCAATAGAAAACCCCTTCTTGTTATACAGGATATTACTCCCAAGGGATTTACAATTAAGAAGAGAGAATTGAAATGATTGATTTATAACCTTAGCATCAGATGAAAGTCTTTGGGAAAAAATAACAGGGTTTTAGATGTTTGGTGACTCTAACAGGTGGAATCGGCTGGTACCGACCAAGTGTGTCTTTAGTTCAGATCTTTAGTTGATTTGTAGCAGAAGGCAACACCATCCAATTCCCTAAGTACAGCAGACGTGGAAAAGGTAATGAAAGAAGGACGTCTTGATTCTTTAGGACGATTACTGAGACGTGTACCTAGGCCACGTGGAGGAGGGGAAAAGGAAGCTTCCTGCAGCAATGTCCATGGGAATAGGGGTAAACGTCATTGTGTCCTCCTGCTCTATTTCAAGGGAGTTTGCAAATGAAATTTTATTTGTTCATTCCTTTCTCATTTGCTGTATCCTTACAGCTAGTTCACCTGTGCCCTGGATTGTTGTGCCATTAGGATTGTATGCTGCCCTAAAAATTTCCCCTTTTTATTTGCTTTCCCCCTAGTACATAAAACATGGTTATTCAATTCTTTTTAGTCACACTATTCAACTAGTACCAACATGCTCATGATTCCCGAAGCTATAATTCCCTTCCTGTCACCTCTGGGACTCCTGTCCTGAGTTTGAGTGTTTACTTACTCTACCGGAGTATCCCACGTATTTTTTCAAACTCAGAATATCTCAACTGAGCATATATTCTCAAAAGCCCCTCCTCCTTTTTTAAAAAAAATCCCACAGTTCATTCAAATGCATTACTTTCTATCATGCAATTCAAACTGGAAGCTTAAAAGTCCTTCTAAGCTCTAACTTCTCTCAATTTCCAGTTGACAGTGAGTCCCACCCACGTCTTATATGCATCACATCTCCTTGGCTTCCTCGCCTCTACCCGGGGGAGGCAATCATCACTTCCTGGAGCCTCCATCCATCCTTCATCCTTTTGCAAGAGAGAAATGACTGTTCCAATGTGCAACACAGATTATGCCGTGTGCTCAGTGGCTCCGAAGGCCCAGGTCAAGGAGCGTGAAATTCCTTGATAGGTCCCTTCCTCTTTGGTCTTGAAAATCTTTTCAAGATTTTCTGCTGTGTCCTGGAACCATCTCCCAGTGGTTTTGCCTCAAGTGAGAATAACACACACACACACACACACACACACACAAAAAAAAACCAAAAACAAAAATCCTCACACTCATGAAGTTTACCTTCAAATGGGAGGGAGAAGAACGACAACACATAAAAATAGCAACGATTGCTGTGGAGAGCATAGAGCAAGTTGCGCAGAATCGGAGTCTGGGTTTGGGAGAGGTCACGACTGCTATGGTGTGGCCCCTCAATGTGTCATTGAAGTGGTATTTAGGTAAGGGCTAGAAGGCCACGCAAATATAAGTGACCAACTTCTCTCATCTTGCACTATTTTTGCACAGTACTTCTCACCTTTGAACATATCTATAAATTACTTATTTGTTGTGATTATCTCCCTACAACTAAAGGATAAGCTTCATAAGATATACATGGATTCCTAGTTGCAGGGATCGCGTCCAGCACATAGTGGCCTCTCAGTAACTGTCTGGTGACTACTCGTGTCACGTTGAATTGGACTTCAGCCACACTGAAAGACACTCATTACATTAAAAAATGAATGTAGGCAATACCTAGACTCTTACATGACAAAATAACAGCTTGCCAGGTGAACCCATTGTGAAAAAATTTGCACAGCTCCTTGGCTCCCTGCAGGAGACCTTCGCAAGGTAGTGGTTGAGTTAGAACAGGTGGGAACACAGGCAGCCCTGCCCGGGCCTGTGCAGAGGGGACAATGCAGATGCAGAAGCGAGAGCAGCAAACATCACACAGACCTCCCAGCACCACAATCTGGGGTGTAAGGAACACGTACATCACGGCTCTCCTGAATAGCAGAGGTCCCAGCGCTGGATTCTCCAACGTGAAGGTAGTTTGCTCCGAGGTTAGAACAAAAGTCCCAAGACTGCACATCTGGGGGCCGTTGAAGTCGGCTGAAAGGTGCTCCTGAAATACCTTTCCCACTTTCAGTGATATTTCAAGCTCCTGTTGTATTGATTGCTAATTACATGCTAGACGTATTTTCATATTTAATCTTCATAAAATTCCTACAAGGTAGATTTTATTATCTCTATTTTATGGTTGAGAAAACAAGGAGAGAGGTTAAATAAGTTGCTTCAGAATCACATAGAAAGTGGTGTGGTGAAGATTTCAAGCTCCACCTGCCTGCATTTAAAGCTACTACTTTTAACCAGCATTTTATACTTAAATTATACTCTATACTTACATTGCAAAAAAAAAAAAGAACAGAAACCTATCAGGAGATAATTGCACAGAATTAGTTCCTACTTTGATTTGTTTTGCGACAAAAAGAAATATTACTGCATTTAAAAGACAGCAAACTTGACTTCTTGCTTTAAATTCTTTTTTTATTATTTTTATTATTATTATTATTTTAGGAATTTAGGAACAATCTAACTTCAAATATCAAATTTGAAGATATTATAAACTTAATTTTGTTTAAGGTCTCTGGAATTACTATTTTAACTTGTTTTGTTTATAATAAAGGAATGCATGCTAATTGTAAGAGCTTTCAATGGTAAATGTTTAAATAAAAAAAAAAAGAAAAGGAAACTCACCATACATGCCACCACCCAGAGACAACTACTGTCAATATTTGATGGGAGATTCTTTATTGTGTATGTATGCAAATATACTTCTATAGACACATCATATACATATTTGTATTTCTGGAGTTTGCAAATGAAATTTTATTTGTTCATTCCTTTCTCATTTGCTGTATCCTTAACAGCCCAGTGGTTAACAGGGAGAAATTTAGACACTGGTCTTGAAACTAATCTTTGATCTATTTTCCCTGGAGTTTTTATTTTCCCTTTGATGAGTGCCAGTTTCTCTCCCAAACATGCTTCCTTCCACGTGAAGCAGAACTAATAAAGAGGCTTCTCAGAGAAGGTAATAATCTCCAGCCTTGGCTTCTACTGAAGGTGTCAAATGTCTGAATCCAACGTGGTGCTCCGGAAGCTCGCTCATGTCCGGAAGGACGCGTTGCTCAGTCAACATAGAGGCCAAAATAAAAACAAGTCTGACATTTTCAAGGCTGAAAAAAGTTGGACCTTTATGAATATCGCTCATCAGCACATACAGACTATAATAACGTATTTGTTTGCCATTTAGAGACAATTACGTATTGATTAATCCACCTTAGCAAGCCTTCTTAATGGATAATACTGACTGTCCCTTCAAGTAAGACGTTTGTTTCTGTGTTGTTACCTACCTTAGAAAGACTCTTTTAATGAGTAAATATGCATGAACATATCGCTTGTTCTTATCTTATATATTTTGAATCCATCCATTTTTTCACAACCCTCATCACATGTATATACGGTCATTCTACAAATAGAAAAAAATATTGGTTTTGATGAAAATTGATATGCTGGTAAATGTTTAATGATCAGGTTTCTAGCAGGAAAATAGCTCCGGGTTACAGCGTTTGCTAATTTCTTTAGTGTAAATACTTCCACCATAGCATTTTTCATGCCTTCCGATGACCTCACTGAGTGCAGAAATGGGAAGTGATGTGCCTTAATAAACCCTGATGCAGGGTATATTCTCCAATTGGAAACAGTAGACATAAATAATCTTAGGGTCAAAGGTAGCAGAATGTAGTCAAATGATGAGGAGATGATGAGTTCTGAATATTTTAGTTGTGTTTTTAGTGTAATTTATTTAATTCTGAGCTCATACAATTTAATTAGTCAATAAAAGTTTACGTCTTTCCTGAAAATTAAACAATTTGCTTGTATGAACCGATAGGGACTCAATTTAGTGTGAAACTTCACCCAACATTGTGGTTTTGTGTAAAATAAATAAATAAATAAAAATAAAATTGTGCTTTTGCTGCAAATCAGTTATTTATGGATTTTACTACGTTATGTTAAGACCTATTTGAAGTACTACAACAATTAGGCTGGATAGGAATTCAGGGAAATCAGGAATTATACAAGAGGAACTCACCTGTTTTTGGGAATTCAGGGAAATCAGGAATTATACAAGAGGAACTCACCTGTTTTTGGGAATTCAGGGAAATCAGGAATTATACAAGAGGAACTCACCTGTTTTTTTCTCACAGTTCATTGCTAACAGCACTGCAAAGTTGTGTAGGCATTTTCTACTAAAGTTACTATTCCATTTTTTTGTGATAATTTTTCCAAATTCTTGGTTTTGAAAGAATAAAAAGAAAATCATCTAAACTCAGCCTTGTCTGTGAAATAAAATTATTAAATGTACTTCTCATCATACTCCTGATTTATTATTGCAGAAATCATACATTTTGCTAGTGTCTGTAATATGTAATATTATATTTTTTTTCATGATAGCAAAATATTTATTTTTTATATATTTATTTTTTACTGGTGTTCAATTTGCCACCATATAGAATAACACCCAAGGCTCATCCCATCAAGTGCCGCCCTCAGTGCCCATAACCCAGTCACCCTCACGCCCCACCCACCTCTTCTTCCATCACCCCTAGTTCGTTTCCCAGAGTTAGGAGTCTCTCCTGTTATGCCTCCCTTTCTGATATTTCCTACCCATTTCTTCTCCCTTCCCTTCTATTCCCTTTCACTATTATTTATATTCCCCAAATGAATGAGACCATATAATGTTTGTCCTTCTCCAACTGACTTATTTCACTCAGCATCATACCCTCCAGTTCCATCCACGTCGAAGCAAATGGTGGGTATTTGTCATCTTTAATGGCTGAGGAATATTCCATTGTACACATAGACCACATCTTCTTTATCCATCATCTTTCGATGGACACCAAGGCTCCTTCCACAGTTTGGCTATTGTGGCCATGGCTGCTAGAAACATCGGGGTGCAGGTGTCCCGGCATTTCATTGCATCTGAATCTTTGGGGTAAATCCCCACAGTGCAATTGCTGGGTTGTAGGGCAGGTCTATTTGTAACTCTTTGAGGAACCTCCACACAGTTTTCCAGAGTGGCTGCACCAGTTCACACTCCCACCAACAGTGCAACAGGGTTCCCCTTTCTCCACATCCTCTCCAACATTTGTGGTTTCCTGCCTTGTTAATTTTCCCCATTATCACTGGTGTGAGGTGGGATCTCATTGTGGTTTTGATTTGTATTTCCCTGATGGCAAGTGATGCGGAGCATTTCCTCATGTGCGTGTTGGCCATGTCTATGTCTTCGTCTGTGAGATTTCTCTTCATGTCTTTTGCCCAATTCATGATCGGATTGTTTGTTTCTTTGGTGTTGAGTTTAATAAGTTCTTTATAGATCTTGGAAACTAGACCTTTATCTGATACGTCATTTGCAAATATCTTCTCCCATTCTGTAGGTTGTCTTTGAGTTTTGTTGACTGTATCCTTTGCTGTGCAAAAGCTTCTTATCTTGATGAAGTCCCAATAGTTCATTTTTGCTTTTGTTTCTCTTGCCTTCATGGATGTATCTTGCAAAAAGTTGCTGTGGCCGAGTTCAAAAAGGCCGTTGCCTGTGTTCTCCTCTAGTATTTTGATGGAATCTTGTCTCACATTTAGATCTTTCATCCATGTTTTTTTTTAATTTTTATTATTTTTATTTATTTATTTATGATAGTCACACAGAGAGAGATGAGAGAGAGGCAGAGACACAGGCAGAGGGAGAAGCAGGCTCCATGCACCGGGAGCTCGATGTGGGACTCGATCCCGGGTCTCCAGGATCGCACCCTGGGGCAAAGGCGGGTGCTAAACCACTGCACCACCCAGGGATCCCTTTCATCCATGTTGAAAGTATCTTTGTGTCTGGTATAAGAGAATGGTCTGGTTTTATTCTTCTGCATGTGGATGTCCAATTTTCCCAGCACCATTTATTGAAGAGACTGTCTTTCTTCCAATGGATAGTCTTTCCTCCTTTGTCGAATATTAGTTGACCATAAAGTTCAGGGTCCACTTCTGGGTTCTCTATTCTGTTCCATTGATCTATGTGTCTGTTTTTGTGCCAGGACCACACTGTCTTGATGACCACAGCTTTGTAGTACAACCTGAAATCTGGCATTGTGATGCCCCCAGATATGATTTTCTTTTTAAAAATTCCCCTGGCTATTCAGGGTCTTTTCTGATTCCACACAAATCTTTAAATAATTTCCAACGCTCTGAAAAAAGTCTATGGTATTTTGATAGGGATTGCATTAAATGTGTAAATTGCCCTGGGTAACATTGACATTTTCACAATATTAATTCTTCCAATCCATGAGTGTGGAATATTTTTCCATCTCTTTGTGTCTTCCTCAATTTCTTTCAGAAGTGTTCTGTAGTTTTTAGGGTATAGATACTTTACCTCCTTGGTTAGGTTTATTCCTAGGTATCTTATGCTTTTGGGTGCAATTGTAATTGGGATTGACTCCTTAATTTCTCTTTCTTCAGTCTCATTGTTAGTGTATAGAAATGCCATTGATTTCTGGGCATTGATTTTGTATCCTGCCATGCTGCCAAATTGCTGTATGAGTTCTGGCAATCTTGGGGTGGAGTCTTTTGGGTTTTCTATGTATCATGTCATCTGCAAAGAGGGAGAGTTTGACTTCTTCTTTGTCAATTTGAATGACTTTTATTTCTTTATTATTTTTTCTTTTTCTGATTGCTGAGGCTAGGACTTCCAGAACTATGCTGAATAGCAGTGGTGAGAGTCGACATCCCTGTCTTGTTCCTGATCTTAGGGGAAAGGCTCCCAGTGCTTCCCACTGAGAATGATATTTGCTGTAGGCTTTTCGTAGATGGCTTTTAAGATGTTGAGAAAGTTCCCTCTATCCCAACACTCTGAAGAGTTTTGATCAGGAATGGAGGCTGTATTTTGTCAAATGCTTTCTCTGCATCTAATGAGAGGATCATATGGTTCTTGGTTTTTCTCTTGGTGATATGATGAATCACATTGATCATTTTACGAGTGTTGAACCAACCTTGTGTCCCCGGAATAAATCCTCCTTGGTCATGGTGAATCATTTTCTTAATGTATTGTTGGATCCTATTGGCTAGTATCTTGTTCAGAATTTTTGCATCCATGTTCATCAGGGATATTGGTCTGTAATTTTTTGGTGGGGTCTTTATCTGGTTTTGGAATTAAGGTGATGCTGGCCTCACAGAACGAGTTTGGAAGTACTCCATCTCTTTCTATCTTTCCATACAGCTTTAGTAGAATAGGTATGGTTTCTTCTTTAAACATTTGATAGAATTCTCGAGGGAAGCCATCTGGCCCTGGACTTTTGTGTCTTGGGAGGTTTTTGATGACTTTTTCAATTTCCTCCCTGGTTATTGGCCTTTACAGGTTTTCTATTCCTTCCAGTTCCCGTTTTGGTAGTTTGTGATTTTCCAGGAATGCATCCATTTCTTCTAGATTGCCTAATCTATTGGCTTATAGCTGCTCATAATAGAAACTGTAAATGTTGTCTATTCTCCAGTAAAATGTATTAATGATTCATTTAGTGACCGTGTATGTAGCGCTTACAATGTTCCAAGCTCTGCTCTAAGCACTTTGCAAATAGGACATCATTTAATCCTGTGAGAGATTGCACACGATAGCGACAATTGCTCCCGTCTGTGTGCGCACACCTTTTTGTTATGTGACCTTGCCACATGTCCCAGGCCTCCTCTAAAATGTGTTGCCCTTGTGATTTGTTCTGATAGTAAAACAGGCACAAGTGACAATTTGTGAGCTGAGATTTTGGGCTGAAAGGCAGCTTTCAGCTTCTGCTCTGGTGTCCTGCTGCCCTTGGTGGCCAGCTAGAGGGATCCACACCAGCCTCATGGAGGGTCACTTACCCACCCAATGGAGCTACAGGATGGCCAATGACTATACCCACCTACCACATACCCGGGCGAAGTTCTTTCATCAGATATCCTCGATGAAATCACCAGATGCCTGTACCTGCATGAATGACTCAAGCAAAAGCAGCAGGGGAGTCACCCAGCAGATTCCATCCAGCCACTAGGTTTCACTTGTTTTGCAGCAAGGGCTACCTGATACACGCCGCATAGTATTACTATGAACTGCATACAATATTATTCCAATTTTACAAACAAAGAAGCTGAAGCAGGCTAAATAACTTGTTTAGATTACACAGCCAAGGCAAACCTGAGTTTTAAATGCAGAATCTGTGGTCTTAACCATCACACTAATTAGACCTCCTTGAATTCTTATTCCATTTTAGTCTCCAGTTAAACAAACATGTATGAAGCTTTCTTGTCCTCATTAAAGCCCTCAGCCTCTAGTGACACTCCCATATGTGTTATTTTGTTTGAATCTTGCAGCTCTAAGGTAAGCAGGTCAAATCCAGGTGATAGGTCGGAGACAAAGACTCCTAGAGGTTAAACATCGTGCCCACAATTACACGGGTAGGAAGATGGTAGAGTCCAAAACATAGTCTCTCTTTTACACTCATTGCCTAGATGACAAGTGCCAAGTTTTACCTCGAGGGGCACATATTAAAATATCTTGCATGTAGTGAGTTTCTTTGCTTAATTTATCGCTCAATTTTTTTTTTTTTTTGGAAAATGAGGTCATTCATATTTCTTATTTATATTTCTTCATCACAGATTTCACACGCTGCAGAATCTGACAAAGAAAAGCCCTCATAGCCCTCAGGAGTGATGACAATAAAACAGTGATACCCAGAGAGAAATGAATCTCTCTTCTTGATGTCTCCTTCATGTTTCAGTTCAGTATCTAGGGATTTCAGGTGACAATCACCTTAAATGTGACAGCTCGTGCAAGGAGCAGAGAGGCTTGTAAAAGGCACATAGATAGAATGATAGGTCAAAGACTCAGGGACAACAGGTTTTTGGTATAAATATATGGCAGAAAAAGGAGGCTGTCTAGTCGGCAAATCTGTAAAATCAGATTTGACCTCTACAGAGCAAAGTTATGAGTTCTTCATTACATTCCCATAAAAAGATATATAAGAAATTATATATTGGAGAGAGAGAGAGAGAGAGAGAGAGAGACAAAGAGAGAGAAAGATTATATATATATATGTATATATATATATCTCATCTTATAAGATAATATATATTTTTATATCTTATATATCTTATATCTTATAAGATAATATATATCTTATATATCTTATAATATATATATATTTTTTACTGCTTCAATAGCACATATGGTAGCTATTTGATTCAATTGGAGAGAAAACTTTGCATTATATGTGAACCTCAAGAGCTGATAAAAGCCCAGACACTTTTGATTTATAATTAAATGAATAAAAATTACAAATCTGTGGCATACTAAATATCAGGACTCCCGACCTATTCAGATGCTAATGTCTCATTGAAGTCCTCTGTCCATTGCCTTGGGAAAATAGAGCTTATGGAAGAGTCCTGAATGCCAGCCCCAGGAGGCTGAACTATAAGAACGGATGCAAACACCCAACAGGAAGGCAAGATCTAGTTAAACAGAGAGGATGGACTGAATGGAAAATAGAAATAGAAATACGCTGCTCTTCCTTCCTCTTCCCTTTCCTCCCACAGTAATGTCTTTTGGGAAGATTTTTATCCATCTCATAATCTAATGGCTACAGACAGGGTCTACTGTTTAACATTTTGTTTAGGTGTCATCACTTTTACCAAGTCCACTTTTCCAAACCTCTTTTTGAATGTTACAATACTGCTGGCCCCACTTTTATTGAAATGATTGACACAGAGCACTGTGCATGTTGAAGGTAAACAGCATAACAATTTTACATTCCCATATTGTGACACAATTACCAGAATCTGTTTGGTTAAATACCATCATCTCTTATCGATACAAAAATAAATAAAAAACGATTTCGTTGTGATGAGAACGCTCAATATTTACTCTCTTGCCACCTCTCAGATACACTATAAAGCAGTATCGCTGGAGTCGTCATGTTGTACTGTAAATCGCTACTACTTCTTTACCTTAAAATTCACAGTTTGTACCTTTTCACCTTTCCCTCAACCACCATTCTGGTTACTTCAATCTCATCTCTTTTTCTGAATTAGTTTTTTCTTCTTTCTTCCGTTTTAGATTCCACATATTAGGGAATATACATATTTGCCATTCTCCGTCTCACTCATTTCACTCGGCGTATTGCCTTCAAAGTCCAGCACCGGTACCACACGTAGCAGGATTTCCTTTCCTGTGGCGGACTCCTGTTCCATTCTACAGCTAACACTGCTTCATCCAGTCACCGTTGATGGGCACGGAAGCTCTCGTGTCCTGGTTGTTGAAAATAGTGCTTCTCGATCATGGAGGTGCAAGCACTTTCTAGACATATTCTGTTTCCTATGGATATGGTCCCAGAAGTGGAAATGCTCAATACTACGGTAGCCTTATTTTTAAATTTTGAGGAACCACCATATGTTTTGCAGAGCAACTGTACCACCGTGCGATCCCAACAACAGGGCCCGAAGGTTCCCCTTTCTCCACATTCTCAGCAGTATCTCTGATCTCTTGTCTTTTCTATGACCTTTTCTATGCCCTTGCAATGGATGCGACGTGGTGTCTCATTGTGTTCTTGGCCTGCATTTTTCTGACGGTTAGTCATGTTGTCTACCTGTTTATCATGTGTCCACTTTCTCTAGGAAAATGCCAGAGCATTGTGCACTGTGTCTGGGTTCCAGGGACAAGACCAGTCTCCACGGGACATTTAGGATACTCGTTTACATAGACATGGATGGGTGCAGGTTCACTCTTCTGGCAGAGGCGCAATCCCATATTGTAAAGAGGATACTAATGGAGAGGACAGGAAAGGGATGAAAGGAGGCTTCTGAGGTCCTTTACTCTGTCCTTGGAGCTCATAGGTCCTGCTCTTTGCCCCTGTGATTCTGGAAAGACACTGCCTTGCGGACACCCAAATAAAACTGTTCTTTTCTTTGGTGGTGTAGCTGTCTGGGGCTGTAATGCTAGAGCTGGAGAACACGATGCAGGAGGCCTCCTCTGCAATGACACCTAGGCACTTCTGCTGGAGGAACTGCAGGGTAAGACTCCTGCAGAGGCCATTGTGGTCCTCCCCCTGCCCAGAGCCAACTTGAAACTCTTAGTGGCATCTCTCCCTGCAGTCGAGGTAACTGAAAGGGGAGGTGGCTTCCAAGACCTTTCATAGATTCATTCTGTAACTAAGCACTAAGCACTCGGGTACCTTGGTGGGCCCAGGGGTGGAGGTGAAGATACCACGAGCTCCCTGCCTTTAGGAACTTACAGTCTGGAAATGGACAAAAGCACACAAACAACAAGGCATGAAAGGAAAGAGCAAGTGCTGTATGCTACACAAGACTGTATGCTGGAAGCAAGGCTGGGGAGTCATGGGAGAGAAAGGTAAGAAAGGTCCCTGTGAGGGTGACATTGGTGAGAACAGAATAACAAAAGGGATTTAGACCTGCACACATCTGGGTGCAGCGTGTTGGGAAGAAAGGAGCCCTGCTGCAGATACTGACTAACAGAAGCTGGTTTGGCCAGAGGAGGTGGAAAAGGCAGCCAGCGTGGCTGAGGGTAAACGCTGAGGGATCTGGAGAGAGGGAAGAGGGCAGGGAGAGCTGCTGAGGCCCGGTGGACTGGGGGTAACGTGCTGTTCGCCTGCCACGCTATTGCCCCAGGACCTTGCATCTTGCACATTGTATATTTAATTTCTCACCGGTTCTGTGGCTGAGGAAGCCAGGCCCAAATAAGCTTGGTTCTTCCACCTGCAGGTCCATCAGAGGCTGTGGCTGTGGCCTCATGGGAGGCTAGCCTGGCAGAGGATTTTCTGCCAAGTGGATTCAGATCTCTGCCATGTGAGCCTATGTACATGGCAGCTCACAACATCCCTGGTTGATTTTTGATTCAGGGATAGAGAAGTAAATGGGAAAGGGAAAGGGTAAGTAGTGGAACATGAGTTAGCAGGATAGGAGAGGAAACCAACAGGAAGGGAGAGGCTATTTCCAATTGGAACTTAGATGCGACAGGCCAACTTGTTGGCTGTACCGTATGGCTCAGACGCCAGTCATGAAGCACCTCGGGGTGACACAGGGATACTTATGCCACAGGTCAGGATCCTGGGAGCCATGTAAAGGCTGCGGCCCTCAGATGCCAAAACGAGGGAACCAGGTCTCCTTCAAAATATAACAGGAAATAATGGGACAGTTTGAGTACAGAAGATGACCATGTCTGCCTCTTGGAGCATTTCCATCCCACCCTGGTGCCCCCATTGAAATGAGGCAAGAGGGAACGTGCTACTGTGATATTCCATTGCTGGAGCCAAGGCCGGTTTCCAGTGGTGCTCCATGGCTCACCCCACGCTGTCTGGTCAGTCTCCCATCCATATATCTGCACCTCAGATACACAGGACACCAGCCCACACGTGTCATAAATATCATCCATAGACCCCTGGTAATGTGCTTAGGAAGTAGATTATAGGCTGATCTAGTAGATTCTAGGATGATCCCCACAGTGCAGGTTGGGAAACTGTGAACTATTGGAGAAACCCAGTGGGTTAGGTAGGACACAGGACTGGGAAAACAGAGACATAAAGGTCTGAATTCAGCTCCGGGTCCTCACAGGTAGACCTCATTGCATGTTCAGTGGGTTGTGTCTATGGCATTTCTTGGCTCATGATGTACAGTGAAGGGGATGGCATGGGGGAAGCATTCATCTGCCAAGAAGGGGCTCAGGATAGGGCTGACTGGAGGAAGGGGCCCAGGTCCCAGGATCTCGAAAAAGTGATGTCACTTCCTTGGTGACAGCCCCGCAACTGATTCGGAACTCTGGTGACCAGGCACCTGCATTCCACAACCGCTCACCTTACTGGAGACGGTTGAGAGAACAAGATGTCCTCTTGCTGTTGTCCTACGTTGAGGCGCTCTGGGCTCTGCAGAGTCCAGAGTGAGAGATGTTCACGTAGCTGTCGACGTCGGCTCGGCCCTCTTCTCCGAAGCTTCTGCTTCTGTGGCGGGAGACCTCAACAGGTACCACAAGGCAACTTGGGGAGGCCGCTGGAGAGCAGGCCACTGTGATCTCAGCTGAGCGGGCTCCCACCCCTTATACCTCACTGTGTGTGTCTGTGTGTTTATGTGTATGTGACTGTGTCTGGGTGTGTGTGTGTGTGTGTGTGTGTGTGTGTGTGTGCAAGTGTAGAGGGGACCGAGGAGAGGAACGTCCCCTTCTGGGAACAGACCAGCTGCCAGATGTTGACAGCCTGACACACCTTTGGTGTTAGGACCCCAGGCCATAGCAGGCAGATGAGAAGGGGAGTACTGGGCACCAAGCTCAACTCCCAGTATGTGAGCCATGAGCCCAACAGCCTCTTTCATGTGGCTTCCTCGTTGCCTGATATCTCCAGGCTGCCCCTCTCGCCTGTAAAGGAGAACGTGGTTTCTACTGGGGGTGTCCCCTCGGGGGTGATGGAGAGGGAGGACCCTAAGGTCTCTTGGCCCTGTATATACGGGGCACTGTATTTGCAGACCTGCACCCAGGAGGTCTTGGAGGAGATGGTGTGTGGATTCCACTATTCCAGCACCCTAGACAATGATCTGGTGCTCCCGACAAACAGGGATCGGTGCTGCTCTGAGGTGAGGCAGGGAAGAGGGCTCACCCCAGAAATATGGCCCCCACACGAACATGGAGAGAAACCTGGGGCCCTCCCCTAGTGTGGCCACAAGAGTGTCCCATAGGCCCAACCTCAGAGAGATCTGAACCTCCACGCCTAGCCTCTGGCTACGTGGGATGTGAGAGGACACCCTTCACCTGTGTTGGAGTGGTGCGGCAGAGAGTTCACGTTTGGAGGAGTTGTAGGGGGGTTGTTTTGGCTTGTTTTTCCCCAAGCCATGAGGATCTATGGGTTTTACTTCTATTTTTATTAATTGACCTACTCATCCCAGATATGCTGTGTAGAAGCCAGCTCCACTGTCCCTGCAGACCTTCTCTGAGCCCTTCCAAATCATCACAGTAAAGAGGGAGATGTAACACAAAAGCAAGGGTGGGATGAAGCCATCCTATATGTTTTCATATCGAATATGTACATAGTTTCTCTCCATATGTTTCTCAATAACATGTCGTCTCTCAGAACACATCAGATCATGGTAGGCCCAACAGCTCATGAGCTGTATCCTGATAGATCGTCATAGTCCTTCATCAATGGGGCCGTCTGCCACAGGGTTCAGACTTTCAAGGCCCTTGGCACCTGACCTGATGCCATTCCCCTGCCATCTCTGCAGTGCTGCGAGGAGCACCTTATGTGTCCCCACAGACTGTTTTGGTTGCTAGATCTGCCATAACCTGGAGCCCCAGATTAGGGCGAAGGCCTCTGATGCCTCCACTCTGATGCAACAGTAGCTGGCTCTGTTTGGAATGATCCACCCAGGAACTCTTGGATGAGATTCTCCAAGAGTTCAACTCCTCCATCTCCCCTGACAAGCACAGGGGCATCAGGCCACCAACCACATCCATTGAAGGTCTGTGGTGAGAGCAGGTCCACATTCATGGTCAAACTCAAGACCCAGAGAGGATCAGGGCAAACCCAGAACCCAGACAAGAAACAACTGACGCCCTTGGGCCCTGCAGGAGAAGGGAGTTTTCCCCTGAGCCTTCCTCCTAGGTCAGGAACAGCCCAAGCCACGTCCACTTAAGGGAAACCCCATGCAGCTCACGCTCTGGTCTCCTCTGACCCCCAATGTGTATGATCTTGAGCAGCATTTGAGGGTCTAGGCCTCTGTGTTCTAGTGGCAGTTGGGATGTAACTGAAGACTCTGTGGCATCCTGGTCTTCATAAGAGCTATTAGCTGAGAGGAATGCTGTTGTTGCTCAGCTGACAGAATGTGTTGAGGTTGCCAATGCTTTACCATGTCTGCCCTGAAACCAATGGTACTTTGAAGCCTCGAACCTTTTTCTGTGTGGGCACTCGAGTCCCTTGTCCTATGCAACTTCCCAAGGGGATGGGAGTCTCTGGGCCGACCACCAGACCCTGATCTTCCCAGTGGTTCACAGTTTGGAAGCTGACTGCAGGGCCCCTCCTTGTGTCTCTGGTGTGAAAAGGAATCAACCCTATCCCTGCGTGAGGCCCGGACCATGCTGACGCTCAGAGAAGGGAGAGTGGATGATTTGCTACAGTCCTTGGTGCCATCCTTCCAGGACAGAAGCCTCATCATCAACCCAGTCATTTCATGTCTCTACCAAGTGTTCACCGCAGCCCAACAAGTCCTGGGCCAGCAATTCTCTAGGTGAGTGACCATCCCATACACAGGGGCGGGGGGCTCGCCTCTACTACCAGTATGTTTCGGGCATGTCATTGCACCTCTCTGAGCTTCCGTTTCCTCCTCTGAAAAGTTTTGGGCTAAGAGGATAAACCTCATGGGGCTACTTTGGGAAATCCGGAGAGGAAACATGGCCTGGACTTCTCTGGGGCCCGGCCCTGTAGAAACGGCTGCTGGGCATCTTCCCGTGGAGCAGTCGTCTCTCCCCAGCAAACAAGCTCTCCTCATCGACCCTCATGGGCCTGTGGCCCTTCTGGGTTTACAGAAGCACGGACAAAGCAGGCCGTTTGCCTGTGTGCAAAGGACTTCTCAGATTCCATCTCACTGGTCCTGATACTTGTCCTTTATGTGGCCAGAGGAGAGGTCCCTGGGGGAAGAACGAGCAGCCTAAAGTCCGCTCAGGAGATGGAAAGTGCTGGTTGGGAGTCCGTCATCCAATAACACATATTAAGCACCGAGTACTGCAGACACATTTCTAGTCACTGAGATATTTGAAGGAATAAAGAAGATACAGTGTCTCGGTCCAAGACTAATCAGGGTGTCAGACAGTCGAGCACTCTGCAGGTGGTGGGCACACACGTCCGTAGTTTTTTTAGATGTGACATCTTCCTGGCCGCCTCCAGGGATGAATGGATCCACCCATATTTGGACCATTCTCATGGACGATAAGATCAAGTAAGGGAACTGGGTGGCTTGGTCTGGAAGGCCTCGGCCATCAGGTCAGGTCGTTGTCCCAGGGTCCTGTGTTTGAGCCCTACATTGGGCTCCCTGCTCAGTGGGGCGCCTGCTCACCTTGCTTATTCTCTCTCTCTCTCACTCTTTCTTTCTCTCTCTCCTTCTCTAATTAGTAAATATCCTCAAAAATATTTTGGGAAAGATCAAGTAAAACTTTGATTGATCTTTGGATCCAGGAGGAGAACCTTAATTCCTCCATAGAGCACATTGGGAGACTGTGGTTTGTGGCTGGGGAGTGACTCCCAGAGCCAGGGATCTCATAGACTCTTGATTTCCACTGGGAGGGCTTCACTGTGGAGGCTCCCTGTGAAGAGGCGAATGAGTCAAAGGGAGCTGTCGATGGGGTCCGGAGCCCTCTGGGGAGCGGAGCACAGCCTGGGCGGATTCGGTGCCTCAAACATCCATCTCTTCAACTGTCCCATCTTGCTCCTCCTGCACCTCTCTCTACCACCTCTTGTGACCTCCACCGCTGGGGCCAAGAACAGAAGCTTTGGTGAGCAGAGCACTCACCAATCTGCGACAAACCTAAGCCCCAATACCTGTGGCGTGGAGGATGGAGTAGACGAGGCCCCTGGTCATTGAGAAGAGAGGATAAGTAGAAAAACCAGACTCAGACAGGTTTTTGGATACCAGGTCCTCCACTGCAAGGACAGGGACAGGAGGGCTAGAGGTCATGCTGGGGACATTCTCGGGGACCCATACACAAAGAATGGTGCTATGGGAGTACCACGGGGCATGAGCGGCCATGCTCTGATGCTGGTCCGCATATGATTCTCCCCAGCACCCTCTCTCCCATCTCGGGGACCTGGCCTGACCAGAATCTGCAGAACACCTGGCCATCCCTGCACTGGGCCTGCTTCGATGTACAGGGGCCCTGGGTGCAGGCAAACCTGTATGGCCTGAGTTGCCATGGCCCCATTCTCGTGATGCCCCGGCAACATCTGCAGCTCACGGAGGCAGACGCAGAGTCAGAGGGTAAGGGGGATGGCAAGCTGGGCAGACTCTCCGGGATGGGGTTCAGGGGCTGGGTGTTTCTCTATCGGCCATGGACTCTTCCCTGTGTATGGAAGGGCATGGGGCAAGTCAGTCCTGTGGACACACATGTCTCCTTATCCTGTCCCAGGGCCAGCTCCACGGCTCCTTCCAGCGTCTCCTCCCTCGACTACTCCAGACCTGGCACAAGAGCTGGTGCCTTCCTCACGTGTACCGGGTCGTGAGCTGCAGTCAGTTCCACCACCAGCCTTCGTGGGGACTGACACTCCTTCCCAAAGCACAAAGACGGAGCCACCTCCAGCCCCAGAGGCCACCTGCGCCTGGGCAACCCCCGAGCACCCGCGGCATGGGGAGCAGCCCGGGCTCATGGCCTTCCCTCCCAAGCTGGTGGCAGAGCAGTTGACCTCCATAGATGCGGTGAGCAGCGGGGCTTCCAGGCCTGGGCCGGGGCAGGCTTGCTCCCTGCTGTCTTCTGCCCCAAACATGCCTTTCCCTGATGTGGGCTTGTGTGGTCGGGCCCAGATCTCAGCTCCATCCCTTACCAACCACATCGCCCTGTCCCGGGCCTCAAACCCTTGCTCTCACTGCCCAGCTGCAGACTGCGGAGCTAGACCCTGGGAAGGACTGACGCAGAGTCCCTGTGTCTATTAAATGAGCCAGAACCTGTGGGCAAACGGGCAGGCCCTGGTCATGAGAGGGGGGCGGGGGGCCGGGGCAACTCACTGTGTGCAGCTGAGTCCAAGGCTCACCATGCACCTGCCTTGGAGGCCGAGCACCCCACACTGTTTAGGTGTCAAATGTGAGCTGAAGTAAAGGGAGGCAGAAAAATCTGTGGTTTTTCCCCCCTCTGTGAGAATGTGCTGCTGAGAGGGGAGGAGGGCCAGGGCATGAACACTGGGAGGGGAAGTTGCTCCCTGAGGAGCCCCCTTGAGCTGCCACCAGTAACTTGAAGTTACAGGGGAGGACCAGGGTACAGCGCCCTCCTGCCCCCCACCACCCCCTGAGAGTATCTGCTCCTCGTTCATCCTGCACTGGGCTCCCTCAGGGAAGAGGAATGCAGGGCAGTGCAGCGACTCTACCTGGGTTCAGGCCACTTTCTGCCCTTGCTGAGCCCCGGCTCTGACAGGGGACCCCTATGTAGGACATGAATCCTGCATGTGCAATGGCTGTGTGAGCGAGCGTCCCCCTCTTCTCTAGGATCTGTTCAAGAAGGTGCAGCCCCAACAGTGCCTGGGCTCCATCTGGTCCAAGAGAAATGAGCCTGGCTATGAGCACCGGACATGCACAGTCAGTGCCACCGTGACCCAGTTCAACAACGTGGCCAACTGCGTGATCACCACCTGCCTTGGCAACGCACACATGACGGCCCGGGACAGGGCGGTGGTGCTGGAGCACTGGATCAAGGTGGCCAAGGTAAGCCTACGGGAGGCCCGGCGGACCTGCTCTCCTGAGCCTGGGACCTGCTCTTCCCTTGACCAGTCCTCAAGGTTGAAGTCTCTGGTCTCAGTTCTTCTTCCCGGGGGGCCTTGCTGACCTTTCCTCGCATGGCCCAGTGTTGGGGTGCTCAGTCCCCACGTGACTCTTTCCTTGGAGGGACGGGAAACGCCCCCTCTCCCCAGCAGGGCTCTTCGCGGCGTCCTCCATGCGCCCTTCTGTAGGCCCCTGGACATTGGTCTCATCCGGGAGAGGAGACTGACACTGAGAGGAGTGCAGCTCTCCAGCCAGCAGGGCTCCTGCCGGCCCCCTGACAGCTCCTGCTCTTCCTCCCCAGGCCTGCCGAGCCTTACGGAACTACTCCTCCCTGCACGCCATCCTCTCGGCTCTGCAGAGTGTCTCCGTTCACCGCCTGAAGAACACATGGGCCAAAGTTTCCAGGTGAGGGTCCTCGCTCCAGAAGGACCATGAAGGATGAGGGATGGCCCGGATGCCTGTCCATTCTGGCTTCCTCGGTCCCCCTGGACTTCCTAGGAGGCAGTACTCCATGACAACAGGACGTGGGTGGGCAGGCAGGCAGGTGATTTTCTCAGCCTACCTGGTGAAGAGGCCACCATGCCTCCTAATGTCCCCATTTGGGGAGTCTGGGCTGAGCTGAGTTACAAGTATCTGGATGTGAACATGACAGCAACTGGAGTCTCTTCCCAATTGAAACCAAAAGTGACCAAAGCAGAGCTGTTCAATTAAGAGGGCATCGGTTGCACCAGATGACCCACACGACAGCTCCCTCCCATGTGCTGCAACGAGCTGAGTGGTCAGAGGAAGCCAAAGAAACCCCGACTCAGCAGTTGGACTCCTTCGAGGTCTCAGATCACAGGGACTTGCCCTCAACCCTACCCTAGTGTGCCAACATCCGTCCTGCCTTCTCTCTCTCCACTCAGGAAGAAGATTCGAACATTTGAAAAACTGTGCTCCCAGGACAATCCCCAGAGCAGGAACCTGCTTCTCAAGGTAGTATGGGAGGTGTTGGGATAGAAAGAGAGGCGGCGTGGGAGCCACGGTGTCCTTCGTGACTGAATCAGGGACTGTCCCGGAGCATTCCTTCAGCGAGTGCAGCCTTTGGCATGACCGTGGACGCAGCCTGGGGTGAAAATCCACAAGAGGTGGAAAAGCAGCTGCTGCTGAACCAGGATCCCTGAGTTGGACACTCGCGCTCCCTGTCGCCAGCCGGTCCCGATGGGGGCCTCTGCCGAACTGGAGAGCCCGGAGGACAGGCCTGCGCTCTGTGAGGGGTTTGCATGGGATGAGGGCCCCAACAGTGATGGTGGGAATAGGACCCTGGGTCCTCGGGGGACCAAGAGGGGAGCTGGAATTCGCCCCTTTCCCAGTGAGGAACCAGGCTCAGGGAGGCCAGGCTGCTGCAAGCTCAAGGTCACACAGGCAGTGAATGCTGGAGCTGAGGTTGTTCTGGAATCCCTCATGGCCGGCTGAAGGAGGACATAGCTGCCACCCTGTGCCTTGGGTCAGATGTCCAGGGTCTGAGGTCAAAGATGGGGGGTGGAAGGGGGTGTGGGTGGGGGTGGGGGCGACTGGGTGACGGGCACTGAGGGGGGCACCTGATGGGATGAGCACTGGGTTATTGTATATGGTGGCAATTTGAACAGCAATTAAAAATAAATTTAAAAAGAGAAAAAAAAGAAAAAAAGACCATTGGGGAGAAGGGCCCAGGGTGATCAAGGTCTTGAGGAACTTGTCCTTGGCCCTGCAGGACCGGCCAGCTAAGCTTGGAGCCCTGGGGATCAGCGTGCAGAGAGCATGGAAGAGGCGGCAGCAGCAGCAGGTGAGCGAGCCCCAGATCCGTGGCCTCGAGCCCAGAGGAGAGGGGTCTCCCCTGAGAGCTGGAAGCCCCCAAATCAAGGCAGGTGGGGCCTCCCGACTCCGACTCTGCCTCCCGGAGCCACAGCTTCGACAACCCTTCTTTCGAGGTGACCCGGAGGAGGGTCTATACAGCTGGAGACAATGTGTCTGTGGGGCGCAGGGCCCGGGGCACCTACACCCCGATGTCCTACGGCTGGCCCTTGAGCTGCTTAGGAGGACTCTGGTGTTCTCCGAGGGTGAGGGGGGAAACCAGGAGAGGCCCCAAATGTCCTGGTCAGCAGCAGGTGGGAGCTAGGGCGGGCAGGCGGGGGGGCTGACCTGTCCCAGCGAGGGTCCCCGTGGACACGAGAGCAGGGCCTCATTCCACCCCCACCCCGACACAGGGTGTCGTCCCCTTCCTGGGCACCTTCCTCACCGACCTGTTCATGTTGGATACTGCCATGGAGGAGTACCTGGAGGTGCGTGGGCCCGGGGCTGGGACGGGGCCCACATGTGGGGGAGCACAGGGCCCCTGAGCCGAGCCCCGAGCTCTCCGTCCTTGGCAAGTCTCCCGTCGTGACAGGCTCCCTGCTGCCCTGGGAGCGAGGGTCCTGGGCCCACGTCTGGGAGGAGAGGAGGGAGGCTGCACCTAGGTCACGGGTCCCGAGATGGAGTCTGCGGCCCGAATGCCAAGCAGCCGAGGTCAGGCTGGGCGGGCCTCAGCCTGTCCCTTGAGGTGCCTGTGGGGGCAGACTGACGTCAGGGTCCCCGGCCTGAGCGGGTCCTTCGGGAGCATCGCGCCCACCTGAGGCTCTGGCCTCCCCTCCTGTGCTCCCAGATGCCACACCTGCCCCCCAGGGCTCCTTTCCCTGGCTCCCGGGGCCTGGCCTGGATCGCAGGCCTGTCCCCCTGGGGGTCCTGGCCCCTGTGTGCCTGGCCCTAGGGTGGCGTAAGGGGGATAGCGGCACCCACCAGCACCCCGCGGCCCCCCTGATGGCCTGTGCTCGTCTGCTTTCCAGGGCAATGAGGTCAACCACCGGAAGAAGAACAAGGTGAGGGTTTCTCTGAGCTCCCGCAGGGAGGGTGGGGCTGGGGCCAGCAGAGGGGGTCCCAGGGAGGACCACGCCTGTCCTCCATCCCCGCATTGTCACATTGTCGGGAATGGCTCCCTGATAACGGCCAAGTCCCTGTAGTTGGCGAGGCCAGAGGCACGGCCATCGGGGACACCTGGCCAGGCCGGGGCGGGGTGTGCTCCCATCTGAGAACAAGCTGGGCCGGGAGGAGTGTGCAGGATGGGGGGTCACCACGTGGCAGAGACCAGCCCCGACGCCTGTCCCGGGCACAGCCACCGAAGGCCTCTCCTCCCCCTGGGCCTCTCATGCCATGTCCTCTCTCTGGGCCCAGGAGTACCGAGTCCTCACCGAGATCCTGCTGCTCCAGGTGGCCGCGGATCGGTACCACATAGAGCCCGAGCAGCCGTTCCGGGCCTGGTTCCAGGCTGGGACGTGGCTCAGCGAGGACGAGAGGTGAGGCCCCCAGGGCTGAGGGCGGGGGGAGGAGCCAACTCGGGGGGGCCCCTAGGGATCCTTCTCCTCAGGCCCCCGGGGCCACCTCCAGCCCTGCTGCTGGGGCTCCAGGCTCCAGCTCCTTGGAAATCCCAGGGAAGGCTCCGGAACTGAAGCTCCTGCCCAACTCACACGTGTCCCTCTGTCCTCAGCTACACCCTGTCCTGCCAGCTGGAGCCCCGAGCCTGCCCCCAGACAGGAGGAGCCGCCCGCAGTCACCCTCAGGCCTGAGCCGAGGTGCAGGGGCCTCACGGGGACGGAGTCCGTCTGCAGGACACCACTTCCTCCCGCCTCTTCTACTGGGAGGACGATACGTCATTGTCTTCACTTGTAAACGGAAGACTTCAATGTTGTGATATTAAAGCCGCTTTACAGTCCAGGAGGAGTTTGGGCCTTTGACTTCCTGTAGTAATGTGAGAGAGTTAAAGAGTCTCATAGTCACTTTCCATCTTTTTCCCCCAGATATTCCTTCTTTATTCACGAGAGACACAGAGAGAGAGGCGGGCTCCCTGTGGGCGGCCTGTCATGGGCCTCAAACCCGGGGCTCCGGGGTCAGGACCTGAGACAGAGGCAGAGACCCCGACACTGAGCCACCAGGAGACCCTCTTATGCTCATTTTAAAGGAGAAATCTTACAGAGTCACCTGCTCCTGTATGTGGGATGAAGTAGAGGATCCTGCCTCCTCCCAGCTACTCAAGGGCATCCCCAGGCCCCCCTTCCTCAGAGCACAGTGTCAGGAACTTGGCCAGACAGCAGGGACACCCCTCCGAGCTCCTGAGATTTAGAGGGTGCAGGGACTTCCACAGGAACAGCAACACCACCGACCTGGGGTCCTGAAGGGGACCGCCCGCCAGGACCCCCTCCTGTTCAGGACAGGGCCTCCCTTTGTACACTTTCAAGGAAGGAGGACTTTTTCTTGCCACTTTTTCTGATGTGGATTATTTTAGCTTGGGTTTGGGGTTTGACATTCTCATTATTCGGAGCATTGAGCCGTCTAGGTCAACCTCTGCAATTGCAACAACATTAAAGTGGGGGGACACACGTGTAAAGAGACTGTGCTACACATGGACGGCATGAGGCCAGGGGAAGGTCATTAGTGGATGACATCACGGCAGGCAGGGCTTTCCACCCTCAGTCTCACTCTCAGGTTCCAACTTCACCCCTGACCAAGCCTGGAATCCTCCTGGGGTCCTCGTCAGTGATCTCTGACGTCCTTTTCCCTCTTGGTGTGCATGAGGGGGAGAGATATTTGTGTACATGAAGGCCACAACTGGGCCAGGTTCCAAGAACACCTGTGCTGGCTTCTGAGCTAGGATCTCCTGCCTCCCTGTACCTCCCTGGGCAGCTCTCCAGAAGGCAGCAATTCCCTGAAGGCCCTGGCATCTTGGTCCAGGGGTAGTGGCCACTCAGACCTGCTGGGACCTGATGGGTCAGACATTGGCTCCCCCTTGCCAGAATAATGGTTCGACCGGAGAAACCCCCACACTCTCCTTGTTGGACAGGATGACTTTAGGTCTTTGTTTTTCCGAGGTCCGTGGTCGCAGACATTCACCAGCTTGCACACAGAGTCAGTGTACACACTTACACTGTCTTGTCTGGAGTCGCTAACTGAGCCTGACCCCTTAGGTCTTGTACTTCATTATGTCATGGGGGCGCGTGAGCATTTCCTGTCTGGATCTTTGATAGATGATGAATGAGAGGAGCATTCAGGGGCTTCCATGGGGGAATGCCACCAAGCTGATGACCTGAGGGATCAAATGGCAATAAATATATTCTTATCAATTACCCCTACGAAGAAGACCTAACAATCATCAATATGTATGCCCCGAATGTGGGAGCTGCCAAGTACATCACCCAATTAGTCACCAAAGTTAAGACATACTGAGATAAGAATACACTTACACTTGGTGACTTGAATGTAGCGCTTTATACAACTGACAGATCTTCTAAGCACAACATCTCCAAAGAAACAAGAGCTTTAAATGATACACTGGACCAGGTGGATTTCACAGATATTTACAGAACTTTACATCCAAATGCAACTGAATAGAGATTCTTCTCAAGTGCACATGGAACTTTTCCAGAATAGACCACATACTGGTCACAATCAGTTCTGAACCCATGCCAAAAGATTGGGATCGTCCCCCTCCTATTTTGTACCATAATGCTTTGAAATTAGAACTAAATCACAAGAAGAAGTTTGGAAGGATTTCAAACACATGGAGGTGAAGGACCATCCTGCTAAAAGATGGAAGGGTCAAGTAGGAAATTAGAGAAGAATTAAAAAGTCTCATGGAAACTTATGAGAATGAAGATACAACCATTCAAATTCTTTGGGACACAGCAAAAGCAGTCCTGAGGGGGAAATACATCGCAATGCAAGCATCCATCCAAAAGCTGGAAAGAACTCAGATACAAAAGTGAACCTTGCACCTCAAGTTGCTGGAGAAAAAACAGCAAATTGATCCAACACCCAGTAGAAGAAGAGTGTCAATAAAGATTCAAGCAGAAGTCAATGAAATCGAGACTGGAAGAACTGTGGAACACATGAACAAAACCAGGAGTTGGTTCTTTAAAGAATTAATAAGATAGATAAACCATGAGCCAGCCTTATTAAAAAGAAGAGAGAAAAGACACAAATTAATAACATCATGAATGAGAAGGAGAGATGACCACCAACACGAAGGAAACACAAACTATTTTAAAAACATATTATGAGCAGCTAGACACCAACAAATTAGACAATCTAGAAGAAATGGATGCATTTCTGGAGAATGACAAATGACCAAAACTGGAACAGGAAGAAACAGAAAACCTGAACAGGCCAATAACCAGAGAGGAAATTGAAGCCGTCATCAAAAACCTCCCAAGACACAAGAGTCCAGGGCCAGATGGCTTCCCTGGGGAATTCTGTCAAACGTGAAAGGAGAAACCATACCTATTCTACTAAAGCTGTTCAGAAAGATAGAAAGAGATGGAGTACTTCCAGACTCCTTCTATGAGGACAGCATCACCTTAATTCCAAAACCAGACAACGACCTCACCAGAAAGGAGAATTATAGACCAATATCCCTGATGAACATGGATGGAAAAATTCTCAACAAGATACTAGCCAATAGGATCCAATAGGACATTCAGAAGATTGTTCACCATGAGCAGGTGGGATGTATCCCCGGGATGCAAGGCTGGTTCAACACTCCTAAAGCACTCAATGTGATTGACCATATCAGGAAGAGAAAAAACAAGTACCATGGGATCCTCTCAATAGATGCAGAGAAAGTATTTGACAAAATCCAGCCTCCATTCCTGATGAAAACTCTTCAGAGTATGGGGATAGAGGGAACATTCCTCAGCATCTTAAAAGCCATGTACGAAAATCCCTCAGCAAATACCATTGTCAATGGGCCGATTTAGCAAAGTGAGTTCACTGTCAAGCTCAAGAAAAAGTCGGAAGCAAATTGACTCTATAATAGTTTAAAATATTTCTACTGCAAGAAGCCTTCACACTCCACACAGAGTCTGTGCCGCTCTGAGTTGAACTTAATTCGAGAGGCTGCATGTTATTACAATGCGTGTCGTGTGTTTTTTTTCATTGGAACCTCTTTTATGCTGAGAAATACAGAGATCTAAGAGTAAAAAGAGGAAGGTGAGCAGAATCAGCTACCATATTTTTCCAAAAGATTGAAACACCATCTCTAAGAAAAGGGAGGGTAAAGTTTGCACATCTTTATCATTTCTTTCTTGTCTTTTTCTTTTCTCCTGGTGCAGAGGGATTTTAATGATTAAAATACTTAAATTGAAGGATCTGCACTGAGAATTGGAATATATTCGACACTGATAAGGTGAGTAGAAATGACATCTATATCACTTTATATTCAATTCTACATATGAAATGAATCAGGATCTAGAATAATGCTACATATTCTACTAAAAGCAGTTTATATTCTAACTTCCTGTATCAACGATGGTTTCATTACTCAGAAAAAGGGGGGGGTTGTTTCATATTTCAGAGATTTTGCATATTTATGCCTTCTCCCTTATTGTTTTTAACTAATTTAAAAAACAGCACAAAAGGGCACATGGGTGGCTCAGTTAGTTAAGCCTCGGACTCTTGATTTTCCTTCTGGTCATGATTTCAGGGTCATGAGATCACATGAGGACAGCCCCCCGTGTCCTGTTCGGCACTCAGTGGAGAGTCTGCCTGAGATTCTCTCTCCTTCTCCCTTTGTCCCTCTCCCTCAATACTCTCTCTCACAAATAAATTTTTAAAAAGCACAAAAATGAAAATAAGGTTTAAAGAATGGTATGAGCTTTGTTACCCCAAAATATGGCAAAGAAATTGTTAAATGTAGATCGTCAGCAGAGCTTCTTTTTATTTTTTTATTCTTATTTTTAAATTTTTTTATAAATTTCGTTTTTATTGGTGTTCAATTTGCCAACATATAGAATAACACCCAGTGCCCATCCCGTCAAGTGCCACCCTCAGTGCCCATCACCTAGTCACCCCCACCCCCACCTACCTCCCCTTCCACCACCCCTAGTTCGTTTCCCAGAGTTAGGAGTCTCTCATGCTCTGTCTCCCTTTCTGATATTTCCCACTCATTTTTTTCTCCCTTCCCCTTCATTCCCTTTCATTATTTTTTATATTCCCCAAATGAATGAGACCATATAATGTTTGTCCTTCTCCGACTGACTTATTTCACTCAGCATCATACCCTCTAGGTCCATCCATGTCGAAGCACATGGTGGGTATTTGTCGTTTCTAATGGCTGAGGAATATCCCACTGTACACATAGACCACAGCTTCTTTATCCATCATCTTTCGATGGACACCGAGGCTCCTTCCACTGTTTGGCTATTGTGGCCATTGCTGCCATGAACATCGGGGTGCAGGTGTCCCAGCCTTTCACTGCATCTGAATCTTTGGGGTAAATCCCCAACAGTACAATTGCTGGGTCCTAGGTTAGCTCTATTTTTATCTCTTTGAGGAACCTCCACACAGTTTTCCGGAGTGGCTGCACCAGTTCACATTCCCACCAACAGTGTAAGAGGGTTCCCTTTTCTCCGCATCCTCTCCAACATTTGTGGTTTCCTGCCTTGTTAATTTTCCCCATTCTCACTGGTGTGAGTTGGTATCTCATTGTGGCTTTGATTTGTATTTCCCTGATGGCAAGTGATGCGGAGCATTAATTTTCTCATGTGCATGTTGGCCATGTCTATGTCTTCCTCTGTGAGATTTCTCTTCATGTCTTTTGCCCATTTCATGATTGGATTGTTTGGTTCTTTGCGGTTGAGTTTAATAAGTTCCTTATAGATCTTGGATACTAGCCCTTTATCTGATATGTCATTTTCAAATATCTTCTCCCATCTGTAGGTTGTCTTTTAGTTTTGTTGACTGTATCCTTTGCTGTGCAAAAGCCTCTTATTTTGATGAAGTCCCAATAGTTCATTTTTGATTTTGTTTCTCTTGCCTTCATGGATGTATCTTGCAAGAAGTTGCTGTGGCCAAGTTCAAGAAGGGTGTTGCCTTTGTTCTCCTCTAGGATTTTGATGGAATCTTGTCTCACATTTAGATCTTTCATCCATTTTGAGTTTATCTTTGTGTCTGGTGCAAGACAGTGGTCTAGTTTCATTCCTCTACATGTGGCTGTCCAATTTCCTCAGCACCATTTATTGAAGAGACTGTCTTTCTTCCAATGGATAGTCTTTCCTCCTTTGTCAAAAATTAGTTTGCCATAAAGTTGAGGGTCCACTTCTGGATTCTCTATTCTGTTCCATTGATTTATGTGTCTGTTTTTGTGCCAGGACCACACTGTCTTGATGACCACAGCTTTGTAGTACCACCTGAAATCTGGCATTGTGTTTTCCTTTTTAAAATTCCCCTGGCTATTCGGGGTCTTTTCTGATTCGACACAAATCTTAAAATAATTTGTTCCAACTCTCTGAAAAAAGTCCATGGTTTTGTTTTTTTAAAATTTTTTTTTTAATTTTTTATTTATTTATGATAGTCACAGAGAGAGAGAGAGAGGCAGAGACACAGGCGGAGGGAGAAGCAGGCTCCATGCACCGGGAGCCTGATGTGGGATTCGATCCCGGGTCTCCAGGATCGTGCCCTGGGCCAAAGGCAGGCGCCAAACCGCTGCGCCACCCAGGGATCCCAAGTCCATGGTTTTGATAGGGATTGCATTAAACGTGTAAATTGCCCTGGGTAACATGGACGTTTTCACAATATCAATTCTTCCAATCCATGAGCGTGGAATATTTTTCCATCTCTTTGTGTCTTCCTCAATTTCTTTCAAAAGTGTACTGTAGTTTTTAGGGTATAGATCCTTTACCTCTTTGGTTAGGTTTATTCCTAGGTATCTTATGCTTTTGGGTGCAATTGTAAATGGGATTGACTCCTTAATTTCTCTATCTTCAGTCTCACTGTTAGTGTATAGAAATGTCACTAATTTCTGGGCATTGATTTTGCATCCTGCCGTGCTGCCAAATTGCTGTATGAGTTCTAGCAATCTTGGGGTGGAGGCTTTTGGGTTTTCTATGTACAGTATGATGTCATCGGCAAAGAGGGAGGGTTTGACTTCTTCTTTGCCAATTTGAATGCCTTTAATGTCTTTTTGTTGTCTGATTGCTGAGGCTAGGACTTCCAGTACTATGTTGAGTAGCAGTGGTGAGAGTGGACATCCCTGTCTTGTTCCTGTACTTATGGGAAAGGCTCCCAGTGCTTCCCCACTGAGAATGATATTTGCTGTGGGCTTTTCTTAGATGGCTTTTAAGATGTTGAGGAATGTTCCTTTAAATGATACTTTTTTATCATGTATTTACTCTGGTTTTAAAAGAAAGAGTCAAAAAAGTTTATGATTTGAACTGCTATTAGTCCAAAAGCCGAAGAATTAATATCAAAATCATGAGTAATTAATAACTATGAATCCTCATGGAAAGAAAATGGTGTTTCATTACTAAACTGCCAGTTACTACGAGGTCCAACATATTTAGTAGTATTTAGTAATCATTTCATAAAAACTATGTGATACTTGCACTTTATAAGCACTGTATTGTTAAGTGGAAAATGCAATGTCTTAAATAAAACTGTATTTAAAATTGGCACCAAAACAAAAAAAAAACCTATGTGATACTTTATAAATCCAAATAACCTGTTAAAAATACAAATTTATTGATCTTCTTAACTCAGTTTCCACTATATTTATTTTTTTAATCAGTTAAGTAGAAAACAACTTCTAGATGTCATACAGTGGGGTGCCTTTGAGAATCAAAGTTGTCATTTTTAGTTTGGAATCCATTTTTTTTTTTTTTTTTTTTTTTTTTAGTATTGTTGACTATTGGGACTACTTCAAAAAAAAAAAAAAGCTTTCACATAGTGAAGGAAATTCTCAACAGAGCAAAAAGGCAACTTACTACATGGGAGAAGATATTTGCAATGACATATCTGACAAGGGTCAATATCCTAAAATATAATTAAAAACTGATACAACTCAAAACCAAAAAAATCTCACTAAAAGTGGGCAGAGGCCCTGACGAGACATTCTTCTAAATAATATATATAGATGGCCAACAAATACATGAAAAGATGCTCACCATCACTCATCATCAGGGAAATGCGAATTGGAGATGCCTTTTTTCAGAGAAACTATCAGATCACCACTTGCAGGGTCTGCTCAAGACCTACTTGAGGCCAACTCTGCTAGTCAAGAGGAACAGGTGTTGAGAGGCCAGCAGGTCAGGGATTCAGCATGGTCCTTCTCGGTTCTCATGTTGGTCCTTCTCTGTTCTCATGTTTCAGTTTTAGTAGGAGGACTTTTCCTACCCTAATTTTCAACTCCTGTCACATTTTCCTGTTCTAGAAGTGCTCCCTATCTTCTCCCTCGAAGTCTGAATGTTGTCGTGATTTTCTGTTTGGTTTCCTTTATGACCTCAGGCCTGATTTTCTGAGGAAGACCAAGAATCAGCAAACTGTTTAAACCCGTGAACCAAATACTATCCTTGGTGTGTTTTGGCATGGCCCTTGAAGTAAAAATAATTCTTATATTTTTATAAAGTTTTAAAGAAATTAAAAAAAAATATGTTATTGGGACCATACATGACTTGTGGGACGTAAAATATTTACTATCTCATTTTACAGAAAAAGTGTGCCAGCTCCTGATGGAGACTTAGAATAAATTTCTTGCTCAACAATCAGTTACCTTGTGTATCCAATGCCAACAGGATGCTGTTAAAATCTAAATTAGAGACTTACTAGTTTGTGTCTAGAAGCTTACAAATGCAAATTTACTAGAAATAGTAAAATGGAGTATAATTCCCTTGTTTCCCTTATGGATATTTTTAATACATAAAAATACTCATTCTGATATCTTTGGATTTTTGCATCTAGCCAAACTGAAGGCATATAGAGACTTACACAAAATAATTTATCTTCTGAAGGATTTCAAAAACTACCCATTTACTTGGAAAATTTTAACATGGTAACTGGGTTTAATGAGGTCTATGCATACCATGTCATTCATCTTCATTTATACAATATTGATAGTTTAAAAGTTTTAATGAATATTTCATTTATTTATTTTTATGGCTCACAGGATGTGGCAAAGGGCCTAGAGAATCATTAATAATGGAAGGGACTCCCTTGCTTTTGCTGAGCTTCTTACGTCAACCTGGCAAAAGCATAATACAACATATGGGCCTCACCACAGGCATTTAAATTTAACCTACTCGGTTTTCTGACACAACCAGAAGTGGCAGGGAATTCCAAAATTCTAGAGACCTTGATGGAAAACATATTCTCTTGAGATTACTAAAATACAAATTTTCATATTCATTCCAAACATGCCTACCACTATCAGTTACTCTTCAGCATCCTGAGCAAACAGAGTCTGGTAAATCATAAAGAATTGTTCTTTCCTAAGTTGACAAAATCTGTGGAAGATCTCTGGCCCCCGATACTGGGGCCAAATGTCAATGTGCATAGTCCTTTCATTTGTAGAAACTAGCCTACCAGTAACCTCCAGTCTGGGGTTGTTGTGAAAAACATGTGAGATTGACTTTCTGATTTGATTTGATTTGATTTGATTTTAGAGTTTGTTTATTTATTCATGAGAGACACACAGAGAGAGGCAGAGACACAGGCAGAGGGAGAAGCAGGCTCCATGCAGGGAGCCCGATGTGGGACTCGATCCCGGAACCCCAAGGTCACGCCCTGAACCGAAGGCAGACACTCAACTACTGAGCCACTCAGGTGCTCCAACTTTCTAATTTTAATAATTATACTATGGTTATGTAATGGAAGAACATCTATATATGAAAATGTATATAAAAGAATGACACTGTTTTTATGGGTACATACTGAATGGTTAGAGGTAAAGAGGTAGCATGTCTGCAACTTACTATTAAACATTTTGTTTATTTATTTTTATTTTTTTCTATTAAACATTTTAGAAAAAATATATAAATATACATACATTTGCATGCACATGTGCATGTATATATGTATTTGTGTGTGTGTATTCACCCACTAATTTATTTTCTAGGTGCCATAATTTGTACCCATCACGACCCATGTAGACACACACTGGCTAACATACCCTTACCAGTCTCCTCACCTTAGACAGCTTCCTTCCAAACACTAGGGCCCTGACTTCACTTTTCTTAGAACATTTACTCTTGTGATTGTAGATTCTTTCTTGCCCCTTAGCCTTTGCCAGTTCACAGCCTAGCAATATCTTTCTCAAGGACCTGGGAGTCATTCCTTTGAAATGTAATCATTAAGAAAGACAGTGTCCTGATTTTCTCATCTCTACAGGAGAGTAGGAGCCTAATTTAGATAAGCATCAATTAGCAAACACAGATGGCCTAATCACATGGACCAGCCCCTTCTATAATGTCCTCCAGTACTTACCCATTAGATCACTCCAGGGTTTAAAAATCCTCCCACATTTTGTTTCAGGGAGACTGAATTCAGTCTTTTTCCTCTATTGCAATAGTCTTCAATAGTCTTTTTTGCCTATTTTGTATGTGTGTGCCTTTTTAACTCCATCAGTACAATTTTTCTTTGATCACACACACATACACAAAGTAGAAAAAATGATTCAATGAATATAGTAGCATTAAATTTGGTGGAACCTGAGTGATGGGCGAGCTGGAACTCTTTGTACTATTCTGCAACATTTTTATGCTTTGGAATTTTTCAAAATACAATGCTAAATAATCATGCAAGAATGTGCAGGAGACGTTCTATAATATCTGTAATGTCAAACTATTTGAATGAAAATCCAAATCCTAAACTCCAAAAGCACACCCAGGATACATGTTTCTGATAGTCATATCTTTAAAAAATCCACTAGCCACACCAAACTGAGATTTATCTCTTAACACTACAAATTGCTCAGAAAAGCACTGAGAAGTAATAAAAGGTGTGGCTTCACGCAAAAATAATCATGCTCAAGGGGCTGGAGGCAAATTTTTGTTCTTTTGTACAAAAGTAACATTTCTTTCAACTTGAAGACCAATTAGCAATGTAAACTACTTAAAATATTTTACATGAAATTCAAAGGCAGAGATCAAAGGCCTGTGGAGACTTGGAGCTACTGTAATCTTACCAGTTATGCAGTCCAATCTCACACTCAAACAGTAATTGGTTCCATGACATCCTAGGAAGTGACTGTCTTGTTTCTGAATAATTACTCTTAGCAGCAGGGCTCTTGCCAATTCCAATTTTGGACTTCTTTATATTAAAAAGAAATCTTACCTTGTCATGATTTTTACTCATTAGTGTTTGCTCTATCCTCTGAAAAACTTGAAATTAGTTCATATGTATGTTTTTTTAAATATTTGAAACAGCTTTTATTCATCTTCTCAAACTAAATATCTCAACCAGTTATTCTTTAAGCACCTTGATCGCTACTTCGGTGCTATTTTATTCTAAATAGAGTATAATATTCCAATTAAACAGAACAGTTGAGACATGGTTAGATAAGCACCTAATACTGGACATGAGCAAATGATGGGCGTCACCGGTCACATGATCAAATTTCTAGGAACAATAGTGACAGCAATGCGAAAGGGAGAGTCAGCATGGGCCATGGCAATGGAGCAAGCTCTGGTTTCTGTGGTTAAAACAATGGTTTTTGGTGTCTTCATCAAACTCATTCTCTGGAGCAATTCAGCCATTCTCGTTTCCCTCCAACCATCTTTGTCCTCACCCATTTTTACAAGATTCATGTCCCAACATTTCCAACCAATATTTCAGTCTATTCTTTTGCTACTTGACTCAGGCAGAGTCAGTTTCATTTGCTTAACTCTAAGAACCTTACTGATACCAATGCTTCTTTTCAACTAATCATCTGATTATTGAACATTTATACTGTGAATGTGCTCTGCCAAATGCCATGCATACGAATAGACACGGCCTTGATCAAACTGTCATAATTTCCCTTGAATTCTCATGATGAACCATATATTCATCATTTATGGATTTATTTAAATATCTTGGGTTTATCTCAAATTTCATCTCATATGTTGCAAAGTTACTTCCCCTTTGTATCACCTTTCTCTGCCTTTCTCTCCTGTTTTTGCCTCTTTATTCATTTCAATCCCCACCTGTTTTCAGGGTCGCTTCTTAGCTGTTAGGAGGCAGGCAGTGAGTCTGGGAGTAACGGTGCTATTTAAAGAATTTCAGGAGAAGTGATATATTTAATCTTTTCTGCAAAATAACAATGACTTTATAAACAAAATACATGGGTATATGTAAGCAAGTTCCTGCAACTATAAGTAATACATGTAAGATTTTCTTGTAATCATATTTCTGACATTTCCATTAATTTCATTTTTTTTTCATTTTGTTTCTTTCTAGGTCTCAAAGGTTGAAAAATATTGAGCAGAGAAACTTAAAATTGGGGGATTTATTGACATTTGTTTTTTGTTTTTTACGTCCTTTTGAATGGGAAATCTTGACATTATTTGACTTTTGTGTAAGTGTGCTGGCTACTTAATGTCACATGGATACATAATTTAATATCCAATGGCATTATTCTATAATACCTTGATTTGTCACAGAGTCCTCTACATTGAAGTATTTTCCAATTTCAGAAACACATCTACAGATTCTAGATTCTACTTTTCAAATTGGATGCCATTCAATGGATAATATATTTGCTGAATATCAAGAATACTGCTTGACATGCCATTGGTTTTCCTCTGTGGCTTTTAATTTCTCATTCCTGAGCAGAAATCCTCAAGACTGTGTAAATTGAACTCATCCCACATGCAACACTTTCAGATCTGTCATTTTTCTATGCTGCTTTGGGATCTCATTACTAAATAAATCTTCACTTCAAGGAAAAGACATGCCCTTTCCCTTTGCCCCACAGTTTTATTTTGTTTCGTTTCGTTTCATTTCGTTTCTGTAGTCATTCTCTTTACTTCCAACGAATAAGCAATGTATCTCAGTTCTGTCAAAAGGGTCTCATGAATCCCACTATACTTTTCCCCTCCCTACTGCCTTAGTTCAAGCTTATCGACTTGCATGTTAACTATTACAATATGTTCCTATCTCACCTGAAACCCCATATTTATTGCAGCATTACTTGCAATAGCCCAAACATAGAAACAACTTAAGTGTCCATTGATGTATGAGTAGATAAAGAAAAAGAAAATGTAGCATGCATACACAATAGAATATCACTCAGTCACATTAAAGGAAACCCTGCAACATGGATGAAGCTTGAGGGCATTATGCTTAGTTAAATAGGTCAAATAGAGAAAGACAAATACTGTATTATCTTGCTTGTACGTGGAATAAAAAAAGGAGAAAGAAAAGAAAAACAAGCTCGTAGCAGCTCGTAGGGAACAGATTGGTGGTTACCAGCTGTAGGTAGAAGGTGGGGGGTGTAAAGAGGCATGAAGATGGTCGCAAAGCATAAATTTCCAGTTATTAGGTTAAAAAAAAGTTCAGGGGATGTAATGTCCAACATGGCAAATACAATGAACAATACCATCGTTTATGTTTGAAAGTTGCTAAGAGAAAAAAATCTTTAAAGTTCTCAACATAAGGAAAAAATTCTATGTGAGGCAATGACTGTTAAGTAAACCTATTGTGATATGATTTCACGATATAGGCTATACGAAATCATGATCTTGTTATCGTTAAACTTTTATGATGTTCTATTCCAATTATATCTCGGTAAACCAGGAAAAAAATAAAGAGCGGTACTGTCTCCCATCATCAGGGTTTACGTCATACACAAGCTAACTTGATGTTTTTGTACCTTCAGAGGCAGGCCTGGTGATCATAAACCGCATGTGGGAGACTCTCTCCCTCACCTGAACTGAAGCCTAAGCCCAAAACCAAAACCAAAATCTGATTTTTTTTTCAAGGCTGGCTTCGGAAATATATGATAAGATATATTTAAAACATTCTGGGGAGGAGGGGCAGGATGGCGGAACAGTAGGGTCCCCAAGTCACCTGTCCTCAACAAATTACCTAGAAAACCATCCAATCATCCTGAAAATCTACGAATTCGGCCTGAGATTTAAAGAGAGACCAGCTGGAACGCTACAGTGAGAAGAGTTCGCGCTTCTATCAAGGTAGGAAGACGGGGAAAAAGAAATAAAGACACAAAAGGCCTCCGAGGGGGAGGGGCCCCGCGAGGAGCCGGGCTGAGGCCGGGGCGAGTGTCCCCAGGACAGGAGAGCCCCGTCCCGGAGGAGCAGGAGCTGCACCGACCTTCCCGGGGGAAAGGCCTCCCGGGGAATTGGAGCAGGATCCCCAGAAAGGCGGGGATGCCCTCGGGCTCCCTGGGTCAGTAACAGAGGAACCGCGCCCCGGGAGATGCCCCGAGCTCCCTAAGGGCTGCAGCGCTCGGCGGGACCCGGAGCAGCTCGGAGGGGCTCGGGGGCGGCTCCGCGGAGGGGGCTGCGCGGCTCCGGGAACAGCTCAGAGGCGGCGGCTCGGGCGGAGGAAGAAGCTCCGCGCGGAGGGGGCGGCGCGGCTCCGGGAACAGCTCGGAGGGGCTCGGGCGGCGGCTCCGCGGAGGGGGCTGCGGGGCGGGAGCGCAAATCCAACAGCGCAGGCCCCGGAGCACAGGGCTCCGGGACACAGCCCAGGATCCGGCCTCCCCCGGGACAGGCAGAGGCCGGGAGGGCCCAGGACAGCGAGGACGCTCCTGCCCCGAGCTGAGCAGATCAGCGGCCCCGCCCCGGAGCCCCCAGGCCCTGCAGACAGAGCCCCGGAGCTACTGCGGGAGCTGACTCCAGGGTCCCAGAGCTGCCCCCGCCACTGTGGCTTCTTCCCGGGGCCTCACGGGGTGAACGACCCACTGAGCCCTGCACCCGGCAGGGGCAGAGCAGCTCCCCCAAGTGTTAACACCTGAGAATCAGCACAGCAGGCCCCTCCCCCAGAAGACCAAGGAGACGGACCAGTTCCAGGGGAAGTCAAGGGACTTAGAGTATACAGAATCAGAGGATACTCCCCCGTGTTTTTTTTTTTCTCTTTTTGATTTCTGATTGCTTCCCCCACCCCTTTTTTTTCACCTTTCTTTCTTTTTCTTTCTCTTTTTCTTCTCTTTCTTTCTTTTTTCTTCCTTTTTTCTTTTTTCTTTTTCTCTTTTCTTTCCTTCTCTCTCTCTCTTTTTCTCCTTTTCCCAATACAACTTGTTTTTGGCCACTCTGCACTGAGCAAAATGACTAGAAGGAAAACCTCACCTCAAAAGAAAGAATCAGAAACAGTCCTCTCTCCCACAGAGTTACAAAATCTGGATTACAATTCAATGTCAGAAAGCCAATTCAGAAGCCCTATTATACAGCTCCTGGTGGCTCTAGAAAAAAGCATAAAGGACTCAAGAGACTTCATGACTGCAGAATTTAGATCCAATCAGGCAGAAATTAAAAATCAATTGAATGAGATGCAATCCAAACTAGAAGTCCTAACTATGACTAGAAGTCCTAACGACGAGGGTTAACGAGGTGGAAGAAGGAGTGAGTGACATAAAAGACAAGTTGATGGCAAAGAGGGAAACTGAGGAAAAAAGAGACAGACAATTAAGAGACCATGGAGACAGATTAAGGGAAATAAACGACAGCCTGAGGAAGAAAAACCTATGTTTAATTGGGGTTCCTGAGGGTGCCGAAAGGGCCAGAGCACCAGAATATGTATTTAAACAAATCATAGCTGAAAACTTTCCTAATCTGGGAAGGCAAACAGGCATTCAGATCCAGGAAACAGAGAGATCCCCCCCTAAAATCAATAAAAACCGTACAACACCTTGACATTTAATAGTGAAGCTTGCAAATTCCAAAGATAAAGAGAAGATCCTTAAAGCAGCAAGAGATAAGAAATCCCTGACCTTTATTGGGAGGAGCATTAGGGTAACAGCAGACCTCTCCACAGACCTGGCAGGCCAGAAAGGGCTGGCAGGATATATTCAGGGTCCTAACATGCAACCAAGAATACTTTATCCAGCAAGGCTCTCATTCAAAATGGAAGGAGAGATAAAGAGCTTCCAAGACAGGCAGGAACTGAAAGAATATGTGACCTCCAAACCAGCTCTGCAAGAAATTTTAAGGGGGACTCTTAAAATTCCCCTTTAAGAAGAAGTTCAGTGGAACAATCCACAAAAACAAGGACTGAATAGATATGATGACACTAAACTCATATCTGTCAATAGTAACTCTGAATGTGAACGGGCTTAATGACCCCATCAAAAGGCGCAGAGTTTCAGACTGGATAAAAAAGCAGGACCCATCTATTTGCTGTCTACAAGAGACTCATTGTAGACAGAAGGACACCTACAGCCTGAAAATAAAGGGTTGGAGAACCATTTACCATTCAAATGGTCCTCAAAAGAAAGCAGGGGTAGCCATCCTTATATCAGATAAACTAAAATTTACCCCGAAGACTGTAGTGAGAGATGAAGAGGGACACTATCTCATACTCAAAGGATCTATCCAACAAGAGGACTTAACAGTCCTCAATATATATGCCCCGAATGTGGGAGCTCCCAAATATTTAAATCAAGTAATAACCAAAGTTAAGAAATACTTAGATAATAATACACTTATACTTGGTGACTTCAGTCTAGCTCTTTCTATACTAGATAGGTCTTCTAAGCACAACATCTCCAAAGAAACGAGAGCTTTAAATGATACACTGGACCAGATGGATCTCACAGATATCTACAGAACTTTACATCCAAACTCAACTGAATACACATTCTTCTCAAGTGCACATGGAACTTTCTCCAAAATAGACCACATACTGGGTCAGAAATCGGGTCTGAACCGATACCAAAAGATTGGGAACGTCCCCTGCATATTCTCAGATCATAATGCCTTGAAATTAGAACTAAATCACAACAAGAAGTTTGGAAGGACCTCAAACACGTGGAGGTTAAGGACCATCCTGCTAAAGGATGAAAGGGTCAACCAGGAAATTAAGGAAGAATTAAAAAGATTCATGGAAACTAATGAGAATGAAGATACAAGCATTCAAATCTCTGGGATGCAGCAAAAGCAGCCTGAGGGGGAAATACATCGCAATACAAGCATCCATTCAAAAACTGGAAAGAACTCAAATACAAAAGCTCACCTTACACATAAAGGAGCTAGAGAAAAAAACAGCAGGCAGATCCTACACACAGCAGAAGAAGAGAGTTAATTAAAATTTGAGCAGAACTCAACCAAATCGAGACCAGAAGAACTGTGGAACAGATCAACAAAACCAGGAGTTGGATCTTTGAAAGAATTAATAAGATAGATATACCATTAGCCAACCTTATTAAAAAGAAGAGAGAGAAGACTCTAATAAAATCATGAATGAAAAAGGAGAGATCACTACCAACACCAAGGAAATACAAACGATTTTAAAAACATATTATGAACAGTTCTACGCCAATAAATTAGGCAATCTAGAAGAAATGGACGCATTCCTGGAAAGCCACAAACTACCAAAACTGGAACAGGAAGAAATAGAAAACCTGAACAGGCCAATAACCAGGGAGGAAATTGAAGCAGTCATCAAAAACCTCCCAAGACACAAGAGTCCAGGGCCAGATGGCTTCCCAGGGGAATTCTATCAAACATTTAAAGAAGAAACCATATTCTACTAAAGCTCTTCAGAAAGATAGAAAGAGATGGAGTACTTCCAAATTCATTCTATGAGGTCAGCATCACCTTAATTCCAAAACCAGACAAAGACCCCACCAAAAAGGAGAATTACAGACCAATATCCCTGATGAACATGGATGCAAAAATTCTCAACAAGATACTAGCCAATTGGATCCAACAATACATTAAGAAAATTATTCATCATGACCAAGTAGGATTTATCCCTGGGACACAAGGCTGGTTCAACACTCGTAAAACAATCAATGTGATTCATCATTTCAGCAAGAGAAAAACCAAGAACCATATGATCCCTCATTAGATGCAGAGAAAGCATTTGACAAAATACAGCATCCATTCCTGATCAAAACCCTTCAGAGTGTTGGGATAGAGGGAACTTTCCTCGACATCTTAAAAGCCATCTACGAAAAGCCCACAGCAAATATCATTCTCAGTGGGGAAGCACTGGGAGCCTTTCCCCTAAGATCAGGAACAAGACAGGGATGTCCACTCTCACCACTGCTGTTCAACATAGTTCTGGAAGTCCTCGCCTCAGCAATCAGACATCAAAAAGACATTAAAGGCATTCAAATTGGCAAAGAAGAAGTCAAACCCTCCCTCTTCGCCAATGACATGATACTGTACATAGAAAACCCAAAAGCCTCCCCCCCAAGATTGCTAGAACTCATACAGCAATTTGGTAGCGTGGCAGGATACAAAAATCAATGCCCAGAAAGCAGTGGCATTTCTATACTCTAACAATGAGACTGAAGAAAGAGAAATTAAGGAGTCAATCCCATTTACAATTGCACCCAAAAGCATAAGATAACTAGGAATAAACCTAACCAAAGAGGTAAAGGATCTATACCCTAAAAACTATAGAAAACTTCTGAAAGAATTGAGGAAGACACAAAGAGATGGAAAAATATTCCACACTCATGGATTGGCAGAATTAATATTGTGAAAATGTCCATGTTACCCAGGGCAATTTACACGTTTAATGCAATCCCTATCAAAAAATACCATGGACTTTCGTCAGAGAGTTGGAACAAATTATTTTAAGATTTGTGTGGAATCAGAAAAGACCCCAAATAGCCAGGGGAATTTTAAAAAAGAAAATCATAGCTGGGGGCATCACAATGCCAAATTTCAGGTTGTACTACAAAGCTGTGGTCATCAAGACAGTGTGGTACTAGCACAAAAACAGACACATAGATCAGTGGAACAGAATAGAGAACCCAGAAGTGGACTCTGAACTTTATGGTCAACTAATATTCGACAAAGGAGGAAAGACTATCCATTGGAAGAAAGACAGTCTCTTCAATAAATGGTGCTGGGAAAATTGGACATCCACATGCAGAAGAATGAAACTAGACGACTCTCTTGCACCAGACACAAAGATCAACTCAAAATGGATGAAAGATCTAAGTGTGAGACAAGATTCCTTCAAAATCCTAGAGGAGAACACAGGCAACACCCTTTTTGAACTCGGCCACAGTAACTTCTTGCAAGATACATCCACGAAGGCAAAAGAAACCAAAGCAAAAATGAACTATTGGGACTTCATCAAAATAAGAAGCTTTTGCACAGCAAAGGAAACAGTCCACAAAACTAAAAGACAACCTACAGAATGGGAGTCATAGACATGGCCAACATGCACATGAGAAAATGCTCTGCATCACTTGCCATCAGGGAAATACAAACCAAAACCACAATGAGATACCACCTCACACCAGTCAGAATGGGAAACATTAACAAGTCAGGAAACCACAAATGTTGGAGAGGATGCGGAGAAAGGGAACCCTCTTACACTGTTGGTGGGACTGTGAACTGGTGCAGCCACTCTGGAAAACTGTGTGGAGGTTCCTCAAAGAGTTACAAATAGACCTGCCCTATGACCCAGCAATTGCACTGTTGGGGATTTACCCCAAAGATTCAGATGCAGTGAAACACTGGGACACCTGCACCCCGATGTTTCTAGCAGCAATGTCCACAATAGCCAAACTGTGGAAGGAGCCTCGGTGTCCATCGAAAGATGATGGATAAAGAAGATGTGGTCTATGTATACAATGGAATATTCCTCAGCCATTAGAAACGACAAATACCCACCATTTTCTTCGAAGTGGATGGAACTGGAGGGTATTATGCTGAGTGAAGTAAGTCAATCGGAGAAGGACAAACATTTTATGTTCTCATTCATTTGGGGAATACAAATAATAGTGAAAGGGAATAGAAGGGAAGGGAGAAGAAATGTGTAGGAGATATCAGGAAGGGAGACAGAACATGAAGACTCCTAACTCTGGGAAATGAACTAGGGGTGGTGGAAGGGGAGGAGGGCGGGGGGTGGGGGTGACTGGGGGACAGGCACTGAGGGGGGCACTTGAGGGGATGAGCACTGGGTGTTATTCTGTATGTTGGCAACGTGAACAGCAATAAAAAATAAATTTATTATAAAAAAATAAAATAAAATAAATAAAACATTCTTGCTCCTGTGACTTCTAAACTATCGTGCTTATCTTTTTTTATGGCCATCGTTAATTAACTTCTATCTCCCCCTGTTTTCTGGCTTAAAATATTTTAGATGACCTGGAGAACATGTCTTTGTCTAAACTGTTTTTTTTTTTTTTTTCTAAACCAGAATCTCTCTGCTCTTGGTGCTTTACACGTTTCTACGAGATTATTTTAAGTGACAGTTTACTTATTGAGGAAAAAAAAATATTGGCAACATTTTTAATGCACTGTATTTACATGACAAGAAATATTAGAGCTCTTTACGGACAAAATGTGTTAAGACATACAGTGAAATCTACTTACAGGGAAAATTAGAAAGGCCCTGATCTCATTCCTGTTTTTAGTATCTAGTGTTGTCAAGCCCACATCTACCATTGGCTGAAATCGCCTCTGGTTGGCAATTACCATTCCTGCCTCTGAAAGTATAAAAACATCAAATTAACAATAGAATGAACTTCTGATCCTCAGAAGTCATAGTAATAGCAAGACTTGACTAGTCTAAATGGTGAGGGTTGCCATTTTGTAGTTCAAAGCAAACAAAAATATTCAATGGGTTGAATTTCTTTTGTATACGAAAATCTGGGCAACCATTTAAATAATACAAATGATTATCCTCTGGTACCATGACATGAAGTAGCCATTACGTAGTTTGGTGATCTTTTTCATGGCTCCCTCAGATTCTAGCTCATGTGTAACTTTGCTGACGGCTTTTTTTGATAGACTGCTTTTTGGCTATCACATACGATGCTACCAATTACCTTTTCAACGTAAATATTTTATTGGAGTATAATCAGCACACAATGTTATATTAGTTTCAGGTGTGCAACATGTTGATTCAACAATCCTATGCATCACTAAATGTTCACCTGCACGAGTGTGGTCACCATCTGTCACCAAAGATCGCTAGACGATTGTTGACTGTAGTCCCTACGTTGTACTTTTCATCCCTGTGACTTATTTACTTTATAACTAGACATTTGTAAATCTAAATCCTCTTTATCTTTTTTCACCCACCCTCCTACTCATCTCTTCTGAATACTAATCAGCCTTAAAAAAATAATGAGATCTTACCATTTACAACAGCATGGATGGACGCAAAGGGTCATGCTAAAAAATAAGTCAGATAGAGAAGGACGAGTACCATATGATATCACTTACATATGGAATCCAAAATTCCACATGTAATCTCCAGCCGAAGCTTCCTGCCCCCTCCCATTCCTGGCCAGGGCAGGTGGGGGGCCCATGTGGAGAAACTTCTCTTCTGCCTTGGTGGACGTTTTATTTGGATGATCTCACAACCCTGTGTTTTCTACTTCACCATGATACCCTTTCAGACCCCAGTTCTATATTTTTCATCCTGGCTTGGTCTGCCACCTCTGTCCAGAACACTCTTCTCCCTGGGGATGAATCACAAACTCCCAGGAGAGGGAGATGGGAGCCATACAGATAGGGGAGCTCTGCCCAAGCCTATTAACTAGTCATGCTCCTTAGAACAATAAAAGGCATGTGTTCCCCCAACCCCCCCCCAAAAAATGAAACAAACAAGTCAACTTAAATATTTTTCACATTGAGATTTCTATAAGACAGAAGTTGAGAAGGGGAATTGTAGGGGGCAAAGGCCACGCGGGTTTTAAAAGAATCCTGATAGTCACTGCTTTTGCTCTCTGAAAATCTACACAAATTTATACTTTCACTAAAAATTGATGTGAGTGCATATTTTTCATTTCCTTGCACAATATGTTAGTAATTTATCTGTTAGTTCCCATGATATATCAATTATTTTGTTATTGGGGTGTCTGGGTGGCTCAGTCAGTTAACTGTCCAATTCTTGATTTTGATTCAGGTCATAATCTCAGGGTCCAGATATGGAACCTCAAATCAAGGTCTGCACTCAGTACAGACTCTGCTTGTTGCCCTCCCTCTGCTCTTCTCTTCACTCCCCCCTGCCCTCTCTTTCTCTCAAAGAAATACATACATACATAAATAAAATCTTAAAAAATATATAGTATTTTGGTATTTCAGGTTGTGTTTTTAATTATTATTTAGGTTGAACATTCTTTAACGCACTTAATGAATTTCTCTATGAGTTTTTCTGGCATTATTGTAGCATATACTTTGCCTATGACCTCTATTAATTTATTCACTTTAAATAATTTTTTTTCAGAAGTTAATTTTGGTGCTATACCTTTTGGCAAATTTCAAAGGATGGAAAATAAGTGATAATATCTTCTCATTGTCATCTTTAAATAGAAATTTCTATAATCATTCATTGCAATTCTAATAGGTTTTGTTTTCCAAATAGTGAAGCTATTTTCTTTTTTTTTTTTTTTTTTAAGTTTTTTGTGTGTGTATTTGAGAGAGACGTAGACAGAGATAGCAACAGAGAGTGTGAGAAAGCACAAACAGCTGAAGGGGAAAAGGGAGAAGGAGAAGCAGGGTCCCCGCTGGGCAGGGAGCCTCATGCAGGGCTCTAACCCATGACCCTGAGATCATGACTTGAGCCAAAGGCAGACGCTTAAATGACTGAGCCACCTGGGTGCCCCAAAATGATTTTCTTAGGTTGTCTAAGTATCAAGCATTTTTATCTTCCTGGTGGAATGTAAAATTACATTCCACGTAAAATTACATTCAATTACAGATTAACTGTGACGTAATTTTAAGATATAATAATGCCCTCTCACCACTGCTTTTCAACATCATGGAAATATTTGCAAATGCAATTTGAAGGAAATTTGGGAAGGAAAAAATAAAACTGTCTCTGCTTGTAGATAACATTATCAACTATATAGATATCTGGAAAAATAAACAAAAAAAAAATATCCTGCAACTAATAAGGAGTCTAGCAAGGTAGTAGGATGCAAGGTTAATATATAGAAGTCAACCATTTTCCTATACCAACAATGACTGAGTGGAATTTGAAATTAAAACACAATACCACTTACATCAGCAGCCACAAAATAACATAAGTATTAATCTAACAAAATCTGTACAAGATCTATATGAGGAAAACAGTAAAGCTTTAATAAATAAAATCAAAGAAGTAAATAAAGGGAGAGATACTGCATGTTTGTGGATAGGAGAACTCAGAAATGTTGAAATGTCCGTTCTTCCCAAATACATGGATAGATCCCAAGCAATCATAATTCAAATTTCAGAAAGCTATTTTGTAGATATAAACAAATTGATTCTAAAATGCATATGGAAAGGGGATCCCTGGGTAGTTCAGCAGTTTAGCGCCTGCGTTCAGCCCAGGGCATGGATCCTGGAGACCCGGGATCAAGTCCAGTGTCCGGCTCCCTGCATGGAGCCTGCTTCTCCCTCTGCCTGGGTCTCTGCCTCTCTCTCTCTCTCTCTCTCTGTGTGTGTGTGTCTCATGAATAAATAAATAATCTTAAAAAAATAGTCATTATAATATAAAATGAGCTTCTCATCTTGATCTCCATGACCATGAAACTGATAAATGAAACTTGCACGGGTTTTGAAAAGAGATCCGAGTTTCTGGGTTTAAGTCAACTTCATGGTGGGTCAGCTGGGCAGCTCAGTGGTTGAGCTTCTGCCTTTGGCTTAGGACATGACCCTGGGGTCCCTGGATCAAGTCCCACATCGGGCTCCCTGCATGGATGGAGCCTGCTTCTCCCTCTGCCTGTGTCTCTGCCTCTCTCTCTCTGTGTGTCTTTCATGAATAAATAAATAAAATCTTAAATAAATAAATAAATAAATAAATAAATAAATAAATAAATAAAATAAAATAAAATAAAATGCATATGGAAAGAAGAAGAGAACAGAATAGGTAGCACAATACTGAAAAACAAAGTTGGAGAAGAGAATTACCGGACTTCAAGATTTACTGTAAAGCTACCATCATCAGGGCACCTGGGGGGCTCAGTGGTGGAGTGTCTGCCTTTGGCTCAGGGCGTAACCCTGGGGTCTTGGGATGGAGTCCCACTTGGGCTCCCTGCATGGAGCCTGCTTCTCCTTCTCCCTGTGTCTCTACCTCTCTCTGTGTGTCTCTCATGAATAAATAAATAAAATCTTTAAAAAAAAATAGTCAACTGATTTCTGAGAAAAGAACAAAGGCAATACAACGGAGCAGATTTTTTTTTTTTAACAAATGCTGCTGAAACAACTGGATATCCCTACACAAAAATATGAATCTAGTTGCAGACCTCCTGACATCCTTTACAAATATTAACCTAAAAGTGATTACAGACCTATATGTAAAAAGAAAAACTATAAAGTTGTTAGAAGATAATGTAGGAGAAAACTTAGATGACATTGGGTATAGGGCTGACTTTTTAGAAATAACACCAAAGGCATGAACCATTAGAGAAATAATTGGTGATTTGGGTTTGATTAAAATTAAAATCAGCTCTGCAAAAGACAATGCCAAAAGAATTTATAAAAAGCATACTGGAAGAAAACATTTGCAAAACACATATGTGATAATGGACTATTGTCTAGAATATATAAAGAACTTTTGAAACTCAACAATAAGAGAACAAATTACCTGATTAAAAAATGGGCTAAAGACCTCAATAGACACCTTACCAAAGAGATTTGCTAAAAAAAAAAAAAAAAAAAGATATGCTGATAGTGAATAAGCATATGAAAAGATGCTTCAAGGAGGGTATCATCAGGGAAATGCAAATCAAAACAATAAGAAACCACAGCACACCTACTGGAAAGGCAAAGTCTGAATCAATAACAATAGGCCAAAGTCTGGATCAATAACAATTCCAGGGGGTGGCGAAGATGTAGAACAGTAGGAACCCCAGTCATTGCTGGTGGAAATGAAAATAGTACAGGCACTTTGGAAGACACTTTGGCAGTTTCTTCAAAAACTAAGCATCCTCCTTTCCCATATAATCCTGCAATCACACTTCTTGGTGTTTACTCAAAGGAGATGAGATCTTATGTTTACACAAAAACCTGCATATGGAGGTTTATGGTGGGTTTATTTGTGATTGTCAACACTTGGAAGTAGCCAACATACACTTCAGTAAATATATGGCTACCGTGGCACATTCAGACAACGGAATATTATTCAGGGTTAAAAGAAATGAACTATCGATCCATGATGTGACTAAGGGAGAGCAGCCAACCCGAAAAGCTGTATGCTGTACAATTCCAACTAAATGACATTCTGAGAAAGATAAAACTATGGAGATGATAAAAAGATCAGTGGTCCCAGATCCTGGCGAGAGGAGGGAGGGATGAATAAGCAAAGCACAAAGGATTTTTTAGGGCAATGAGAATACTCTGTATGATGCCATGATGATGGATACACGTCATTGTAAAGCCTTGTAAAGCCTTAGGATAGTGAACCCTAGTCTCAAGTGTGGACTTTAGGTGAGGATGATGTGTCATTGTAGGCTCATCAAACGTAACAGATGTGCCACTCTTGGGGGATATTGGTGACAGGGAGGATATGTGTGTGTCAGGGAAGACAGTATATGGGAAACCCCTGTACCTTTCCTCTTGGCCTTGCTATACATTTAAAACTGCTCTAAAAATAGTGTTTAGAACAAGGCGGGAAGATGGTACTGACATGCAGCCCCTTCCACCATGTGCCTCGTCAACAAGCCCAAGAGTGAGATGACCGTAGAGGAGCTGCACAAGTGGGAGGAGGAAGGGTTTAACCGGGGTCCACTCTCTGTGCTCACACAGTCAGTCAAGAACAACCCCCACGTGCTCATCAACTGCCTCAGCAACAAGAAGCTTCCCGGATGCCGGAAGGCCTCTGACAGGCACGGCAACAAGATGTCAGAAAATATGAAGGAGATGTGGGCCAAGGTCACCAAGAGTAGCAAGGGCAGGAAGAAGTCCAAGCCAGTCGGCCAGGACCCCCACATCTCCGGGACGTTCCTGTGGGGACCGGGTCATCAAGGTCCTGCGCAACCCGCTCATCACTGCAGGTAGGTGCCCCCTCCCCACCATCAGGATTCTTCCCCTCAGCCTGCGGAGAGTTGCCCTTTGTGATGGGAATAATAAAGTCCTGTGTTTCTTTTAAAAAATTAAAAAATTAAAAATTAAAAATATAGTTTGCATAAATAAAAAATAACATGGAAAAATGTAATTTTTAATCATGAGTTTCATCATTTAATATTCACTTTCTCCTTCTGTGATTCTGTTTTGGTGTAAATATTCTCTCTCTGGCTTTCTTCTTTTGTCCTTGTCTCTGTATGGGCTACTAAGACAAAACACATAGATGAGTCGCTGATAAACAACAGAAACCTATTTCCCTCAGTTCCGGAGGCTGGAAAGTCTACATTTAAGGCAGAGGCAGATCTGGTGTTTAGTAAAAGCCAGCTTCCTGGTTCTGAATGGCTGCCTTCTTATTGTGTCCTCACTTGATGGAAGGGGTGAGGACGACCTGTGGGGTTAATTTTAGAGGGTCCCTCATCCCATTCATGAGAGCTCTACCTTCGTGACCTAATGACCTCTGAAAAGGCTCACCTGGAAATATCATCACACTGGGGATTAGGTTTCTAGGTATGAATTTTAGGGGAACATGAACCTTCAGTGTGTAGCATGTGTCCTGTTTTATTTGTCCTCTGAACCAATGTGTTTCAAAAGGCAACTTTACCATATCGGACATTAGTTTAGCTTTGGGAAATCCAAGATACAGTCATTGAGCATGTACTAAGTATCTAACTAGCACTCCTCTGGGCATCATTCTGGTGGTAAAGAGACTAACAAAACAGTCAAAGTTTTCTGTATTTTTTATTTATATCTGGGATGGCTCTCAGAGTTTTACATGTAGTATGTAAGTCATTCCTCCCAACATACCACCACAAGTTAAATATTATGATTATGCCTGTCTTAGAGATCAGACTCAGAAGGTTAATTAATTTGCTTGAACTAATATAGTAAAAGTGGAGCTGGATTCAACAGGCTCTTAGAGTCTAAGTAGGGTCCCATAAATTATAAATATGAAATGTTTCCTCAAAGACTATTCTAAGGACTTATGAGAACTACAAATTCTATTGTAAGAGAGCTTTTGTAAAGACAATAGGACTTCACTCAGGCCTGGAAGCATAAGTAGATTTGGCAAGTTATAGCAAAGGATGAGAATTTTGTAGTCCAGACATCATGAGCAACGTGATAGAAGTGGGAATGGTCAAAGAAGGGTTTTGCAGCTGACACAGATTGGCCTCCCAAGGCAAGTTTCAAATATTGTCAGAGAGTAGTCACTTGGTGGGTTTAATTGATCGGCACCCATTTCCTCTTCTACAGATAAGAACACACCGATTTTTATCCAGGCGTCCACACTTCCTTGCTCAAGTTACACGTTGCATAATTTGATTTCACTATTCGAGCAAGGCGCAAGGAATGTGATTAAGACTAAGTTAATATTGTCCAAATTGCTTTATTAAGTGATGGGCATCTGACTTCTTCCAGTCCTATCATGATTCTCTCGATCATAGTCATTCACACACATATGTAAGTAATGAGGTTCAAGAGCTCTCATGAGGCCATGAGTGGAGCACTCTGCCAAGGATGGAGCCAACACTGAAGAAGGAGAACTGTGAGATGGACCACAGCTAATGAGGTCCTGGACCTGCTGAGTCTTTGTACCAGCCCAGTTGAGAAACTATACTTTTGTCGCAAAGAATACATTCTTTTTGTTTTTAAATACAGTTTGATTAGTTTTTTTTTCATCACAAAGAAAGCATACAGATAATGACATATGAAGAAGATAATGGGAAAAGCATAAATTAAAAACAAAAACATTTTGCATCCAGTTACGGCTCCCCTACTTTCTAGATGAGTGACATTTTCAAGATCTTTAGCTTCTCCTTGAGTCCCAGTAGACTCGTTACAAAGCAGAAATAACCTAATTACGAAGCATTTAGTACAGAGGGAATTGACAGAATGGGATTAGATGGGATAAGAATTAATATGTTCCTGAGCAATTTAAATGTGATAAAAGGGATCTCTGGGTGGTGCAGCGGTTTGGCGCCTGCCTTTGGCCCAGGGCGTGATCCTGGAGACCCGGGATCGAATCCCACGTCGGGTTCCCGGTGCATGGAGCCTGCTTCTCCCTCTGCTTATGTCTCTGCCTCTCTCTCTCTTTCTGTATGACTATCATAAATAAATTTAAAAAAAATTTTTTTAAAATGTGATAAAAGTGTGTTACAGTGGCCTTAAAAGAGCTGACTCAAAGGGATGGCATGACTAGAGGGGTTAGTGCATTTATATGAATACTGTTTCACTTAAAGAACTCCAGTGAAACAAACTAGAAAACCCTAACAGTAATTAAGCATGGAGATTAGGGTCTGAGTTAGGATGTTAAGTGCAGGAATGGGAATGAAAAGACTTGCTGGAGGAATATTTCAAAGACCAGAAAAAAAAATTGATCCTGTCTAGTTCAACAGAATAAAAAAATATATTGGCTTAGTTCTACTGAAGACTGACATTCTAAATGGATGTTTTATAAGAAAATAATAACAGTTTGGTTTATGGTTCATCAAGAAATTAATACGTGAGTTACACTTGGTTTTGGAGTTTTGTAAATCTGTGCTTTTCCACGTGGTTTGTAGTTCACCATTCAGTTAAAGACCTTGCTAAAACACATGATTCCTTGCTGCACAGCCGAGAGCTACAGAATAGAATAATATATTACAGTGAAATATTAGATTTGTATTTGGTAGAACAGTGCAGAGGAATGTAGAGTAGTTGAGATCAGGTTGAGAGTAAAATAAATCAGACAGCATGAATTTGAAAGAAACACTAACCTAAAAATAGTCATAGGTTTGGCCATGTTTATATGCTGGGAGGGAAAAAAAAAAAAAAAGTAACACTTCAGACTGCTAAATTTCTCTCCAGCCAGGAATTATGTTTAAAAAGATAAAGAAAATGGAAGAGTTGGAAATGCTAAATAGACATAGAATCCAACCCCGGTTTCTTGGAAATGATGAGTAGAGGGGAAGACTGAAGCATCTAGAATAATAACTTTACTGCAATATTGATTTGGTTATTTTCAGTAGGTTCTTGTCCAACTTTCCATTTCTCCAAAAATAGCTCGAATTTTGAGGTAGATTGTGGATGAAACACCGAGAGCACTCACTTCAGAGAAATAGAGATTTCTGCCTCTGATGTTCCTGCTCTGATTGCAAGCTGCTTAGTTTATATGTGGCTTTATTCCCTTTACAAACAAGGAAAAAAAAAAAGATAATACTCCTGAGATGATTTACAGGTTTGTTTTTTAACAGCAACTAATAAAACATAGGCTGTAAAGCATTTGGAAGATATAAAATCGGGAGCTAATGCATAATCATCCGTGCTAAGATACCAGGCTGCAAAGGACAACTCCGGTGTTCCAGGTGTTCACAGCTGAAAATGGCTAATGACACCAGAGTAGCTATAATTCATGGAAAAGACAAAGATCTACGTTCTCCAAGCCAGAGAAGGACACAGTAAACATTGTAGGACTTTATTCATTATTAAAATATGCAAAAATGAAATAGCCGGAGCCTCGAGCTAAGAACCTATGACACTCTAAAATGGATTGCAAATTAGTTGCTTAGTTGATGCTAGACTATCAGAAGAATTAATCTATAATTTATGCTAAAGAATCAGTCATTTTAATTTTTCACCAGGATCTGTGTGAGCCAGATACATAAATGAAGAGGAAAAAAACGTAATTGTCAGTCCCAATACATTTTACTCCCTCCGTTCCTTTTGTTTTCAGCTTTTTACATTTGCTCCATCAATACAGTCTACAATGCCTCACAATGACCCGGTTCCTGAGCCAATTCTGATTAATGCAAGAAATACAGCGGTGCGACGATCTGGGGCCTATCCAACCACGTCAGGGCCTCCCTGTTCAGTCTCTGTGGTTGCCTTGTTTCGTATCTCACACCGTTCTTCTCCTGAGGGAGACTCCATGCTCGCAGTTCCTCTTTACTGATCATTTATTCCAGGTTAAAACTCGTGTTTGTCCTATAAGCGTTTTTAGCTTCAACTATTATAAAATATTTATCTGTTAATCATCTGCCTCAGTTCATGACACGTCATCACCACTGGTCCCTCCAAGGCTCCTCCTTCATTTACTTCATAGGTTTTTATTTTTTTTTTATTTTGTTTTTTTATTCACCATGTCCTTTCTCAACCTCTTTCCCAGCTATTAAGAGGAAGTGGCTGTGGCCACACAATGCAAGTAGGGAGAAGGAGAATGAACGACATGCAGAAGTCTCGCTGCTGTGTATTGTGATGACAGTGGATGGCAAACTTCAAATCTATCAGACAGGATTCTTAATGGTCCAGAAGCTTAAGGAATAAAGTTTGGGGTCACTGTGCCAGTCAAGAAACCATACTCGTCTGCGGTGCTTTCCAACATCAAAGGAAACGGGAAATTGGCAGCAGAAAATGGAAATGATCAATATCAGCCTTGACCACAGGTCACTTGCAGCAAGGAGGACGAGCGGTTGCAGCCGTTTCTTCCTTTTTGTGTATGTGTGTACGTGTACACACGTGTCTGTGAGGTGTGTGTCAATTTATGATTGTTTTTAGTTTTTCACTATCTTTCACTATTGTTCCTTCATTGTTAAGGTGAAGGTACGTTGATGGGTTCATAGTAATCAACCTTATATTTCAGTATTTAAGTGAGAAGATATCAAAGTCAGAAAATATCAAAGGGGAGTATGACTTAGAAGAATGAACATCACCTCAAGATGAATCAAGTAAGATTTTGTGTATCCTCTTTTGAGGGAGCAGGCTAGCGTGTTTGGGGTTTAATGTGGGACAGTTAGTTGCATTGTGGTAGTTAAAACCTATTGTGCTTATTTGGACATTAAATATGGCTCAAATGATGTGTAGGAACACCAAGAGGACAAGGCGTAGACCGTGGTGGACTCTTCTCTGTGGCTTGCTTAGGCTGGAAATTAAATTTTCAAAAATTCCCTTCCTCTAACAGATTCAGAGATGTGTGCTGACTTCCTATTTATCATCACTCCACGCCCACCCACCCTTCCTCATAGCTGCGGGCCTGCTGGGCAGCAGGGACCCACGGTAGGGACCGTATCCTTGGCTGTGGATCCCGCCAGTGGCTTACATACCATTCAAATTAGAATCATATAGTAGGTACCTATGTGAACCCATGAGTTTCATGAACCACAGACTCTTTTCTATTAAACAAATGAAACAGCAGACACACTTTAAATTCTACTATTTGAATAGTCTGATTTCTCATTAAGACTTTTCATAGAAAGCTTACGACTCTAGCCGACTGAGGGTCTAGTGCAATTTCTAGGCTGGGCCAACACCCTCTGAGGGTTTTGAACCTCTGGTTTGTTCAGCAACTCAGATCCTGGAAAATATTGTCTTATCTCAAATTCAATTCTCTTTCTCCTGACCTCTGACCCCGTTCCCTGTGCCTCATCCCACATCGGCGTGTGCGTGATGTGTGATCAGCGCTGCTGATCCTGGGGCTGTGCTGACATCAGAGCACGTTTTGTAGGACTTCTCTCTTTAGCCTGGCTTGTGGTTCTCACGTGGTCCAGGATCAGCAGCAACCAGCAACACCCGGGATTTTATTAGGATGAGAAGGAGCCGTGTCCCCGACCTGCTAAGTCAGAAACTTGGGGGATGGAGCCCAGCCACCTGCACTGCAACAGTCTCTTCAGGCGACCGGGATACAATTAAGTTGTAGAACCACCGAACCGGGGTTCGAACAGGGAATGTGCCGTTCCCTCTGTCTGTATGTTCAGGAGCCAGTCAGTCCTTCTACCTTGCTCCTCATCCCCGCGCTCTTGTTGGCCTGTGCCCCTGCGGGGTGCCCAGAGAGCAGTCACGGTACAAGTTATTCATCTACTTGTCTAATTAACATCCTTTCTATTAGGAAATAAATTAGAGAATTTTCTGCAGCCTATTTCATACCTCGAATAAATTCTGAGAGTAGCTCCTGTTTACATCCTTAATTATATTGTTGCCATGACAAAAGCTGTCCACTTGGTGTTTCACGTTATTCCCCGTAGTCTTTAGTATTTTGTTCTTTATAACTTGACTAAATACTTCACTGTTTCTCCTCTTAGAAACATTTTTCAGAGGCTTATGTAGACTTTTTGCTTCTCTGGATTGGTGCATTCCTTCAACTATCTGTTGGCAAGGATAATATGATAATCGGTCATCTGTGTATACAGTTATTTATTGTTCATATCCATATCCACAGATATTAAAGGTACGAGTACAAATAAAAATTTTGTCGTCTAGGGCTATTAGGTTCTTAAATTGCTCTTGTCATATGAATGTTTCTCACTTAAAATGTATTTTTTAAGGTAAGTAAGTACTGGGATGCCAGCACAATATTTGCCATGTAGTGATTAAACACACGGCCCTAACGTTTTCCTTGCATTTCTTAGAAGGAAATTTAACAGTGTTATGGAAGATGTATAACGATGCTTTTGCTGCTGCACAATGGGGGATCCATTTTAAGCCGAGACCAAGCAGAAAATGGCTCATTTCATCAAAGAGATTTAAAAGGCCTCCCCTATCACCCAGTAGCAGAAGCTGCTGATTAGGTAGGAAACACAGCTCCCCCTCCATGCACACACACTTCTCAGGTTAGAGAAAACAAGAACTTGGGTATCACGCAGCCACTTGCTTTCAAATGTAAAACACGTAGCATTTTTAAGCAGAAGATATGAAAAAGAAAAGAAGTCTTCCAGAACAATCGATTTATAAACATTCAGTTCTTACAGGACTCCAACGATGCTAAAAGACTTGCTGTGTTTAGTAATGAGGCCCCTGAAGCAAGAAGTGGATACCCCAGCACGGATGCCCGGGCCTGGAACAGAGCAGAGGATTTCCAAGAGGACCCTGGCTCTACCCGAAGACATCCAGCGCTGTGGCCGAGGGGCCTTTGCCAGTGCCCTTGAGAAGCCCATCTCTCCTATTTTACTTTATTTTATTTTTTGTTTTTTGTTGATTTTCTTTTTATATCTCTCCAATTTTAAACCAGGAAATCTGGCACAGCCTTTAATTTCTTATATATTATACGTAGAATCAAATCTAGTTAACTTTCTATTATCAGAAAATGTGAGTCACTCGGCCTGTTATCTTGTCATCCTTTAAAGCCCCATGGTAAGTAACTTCACCAAGTGTTATAAATAGTTAGGTGAAGAGAGAAGACTCTGTTTTGTTATTAGTAGTTTAATACTTGACCAGCACAAACTCTCAGGAATTCTGTTTCAGCAAGAATTTTATTTTCATTCAGGAAATACAGAGTGATCGTCTGCTTTCTTCTATGCCCTGAGTTAGCCCAGGAGGTATGCTTGGGAACTGATGCAGCCAGCCCTTGCCCTCAGGTATTTACCACTCTAGTGGAGGAAATAGTAAAAAATACTATGGCTATCTAAAATATAAAATAATTAAAGTTATTAAGAAAAAAACATAAGAATCTGAGGTAGGTGGTTGTAACGATGGAAGAGCGGTCTGAGTGTGATAGGCTAAGAATGGAAAGAATTTTTGTAAAGAAAAAAAGTTGAGCAAAATCTGAAACAGATTAAGGGTTTAGTTACATAGAGGTACAAGAAAGAAGGTCCTAAAATAAAATTATTTTTACAAACACATGTTAGGAAATAAATGTTTGAGATGTTAGAGGATCAAAAAAAAAAAAAAAAAAAGAGAGAGAGAGAGAGAGAGAGATGTTAGAGGATCAGAATGATCCTAGAAGACCCTTGTGTATGGGTCATAAATAAAGGTTAAGTGGCAGAGGGGACCTTGAGTAGAGGAGAACTAGATCATACAGGTCCTTTGAGGTCAGGTGAAGGTTTGGATTTTATTTTAATACAAATAAGAACTCAGGAGTTTTAGACAAGGAAGTCATATGATTATGTACATCATCACCAGATAATTTGGAATCATATGTGGGGAGGAAAAAAAAAAGGAATGAATTTGGATTACGGATACCAGCTACGAGGTTGGAGCAATAGTAGTCAGACAAGTTTAGACTTTAAGTCGTATGTCTTTCATGCACAATATTTTTACATGTCAAAGACATCTCCATATAAAGAAAAATGGGTTTGGCAATTATGAAGAAAGCTACTCTAAACATCCATGTGCAGGTTTTGGTGTGGATCTACGTTTTCAATTTCTTTGGGTTATTACTAAGGAGTTCCTGAATCTTGTGATTAAAGGATGTTTACTCTTATAAGAATCCACTAACCTGTCTTCCAAAGTGGCAGAAGCACTTTGCATTCCCACCAGCAGTGAAGGAGAGTTACAGCACATCCTCGCCAGCATTGGGACCTGTCAACGTGCCAGATTTCGTCCAATCACATAGTTGGGTAGTGGTGCACTTTTCTTTTTTCTTTTTTTAGTGCCAATAGATTTATTTGATATAAAACTTCAATTTGTAGGGAAAAATAAAACAGTATCTGTGAAGTACAATAAGGCAAAGTACAGTAAAATGAGATAAGCCTGTGTTTTTTTTAATAATAAGTTTATTTTTTATTGGTGTTCAATTTGCCAACATTCAGAATAACACCCAGTGCTCATCCCGTCAAGTGCCCCCCCCGTGCCTGCCACCCAGTCACCCCCACCCCTGGCCCCCTCCCCTTCCACCACCCCTAGTTCGTTTCCCAGTTAGGAGTCTTTATGTTCTGTCTCCCTTTCTGATATTTCCTACCCATTTCTTCTCCCTTCCATTCTATTCCATTTCACTGTTATTTATATTCCCCAAATGAATGAGAACATATAATGTTTGTCCTTCTCTGATTGACTTATTTCACTCAGCATTATACCCTCCAGTTCCATCCACGTTGAAGCAAATGGTGGGTATTTGTCATTTCTAATGGCTGAGGAATATTCCATTGTATACATAAACCACACTTTTCTATCTCAGTTTGAAAATATCAGAGGGCACAGTGGAGGTGTTCCTGGGGAAGGAGAAAAGTGAAGTGACTGAGTCATTGGGGGACAGCCATAGGCATATACACGCATTTTCCCACCATGTCTCATGGTTCAGTTTGATCCATAAACAGAACCCAATGGATGACAAGTTAGTGAATTTCTTATATTATAATCAGTGTACTAGTTAAAATATGCATTCTAAAGTTTAGGATTCTTATTACTATAGGAAGAAAGGAAGGATGAATTTTGGGTGTGCCAGATGAGCCAATTGGAAGTCCCTGCCTTCAAAAGCACTTGTCTGCAAGATCCAGGAAATCAAAATAAAGTCAGCATATTAAATTTAAAGATTTTTTTTAGCCAAGAAAAATATGTGACCTCTCTCTAATAGAGACAGGAAATAATATTCTCCACAGATTCTCATAAAGAGGATGCCTGTGCAATGTAATAGAACTGTTCTTAATCATCACTACATTGATTTTACACAATAATCTTGTAACATCCTTCAATAAAAACTAATGAAATAATTCAGTAAGAAATAATGACTCTGTGGTTAAAACAATGAAGGAGATAAGGTTTTAAAATATTTTAAGTGAAGGAGTAAAAACGCATTATTGTTCCTGATACAGATAATAGAATTATCCTTGAGCACTTGTAATGATTATGTGTTTCAGTAATTTGACCATGAAAGTTTGCAAGACATGCTCTCTATTCCATTAGTTCACCTTGCAGTTTAGTGGCGCATATGCAGCTTCCCCTTGTTGAAGATTCCTTCAATCGCTTTAATTTTGTAAGACACGTATATATTTATTTTTATTACAGTTTTATTGTACCATAAAATTGCTTATTTTGTGATTATTAGTGTACTTTCATTGAATGAAATTTATTAAACAGTTAAACCATATTTATTGCTTTTCTTGATAAATAGTAATGTATTTAACAATCATTTTAATATGCATATTTCTGCTCTCCTTCTCCTAAACCAAATTTAATTTAGGATGTAAATGTGTCTTATGAATATTTTGTTTCCAGTTCCTATTTCAATAACTGGCATAGTATAAGCACTTGGTTGCTGTTGTTGATTTTGCAGACAATTACACAGTACTGTGGTTAAAGGATCTCTTATTTGTTTTAATTTAGATAATGCTAGTTGCAATAAAAAATCAACACTGGTTTTTCAGTGCTTTAACAAACTAGAAATCGATTTTTCTTTTATGTAAATATCCAACACTGATGTCCTGGTTGGTTGTGAGTTTTTTAAATCTATGTGGTGATTCAGGAACCCACATCATTTCCATCCTGCGGCCCCACCTTCGCTCAGCCTTTCTTAGCAGGGGAGGAGATTCTTCAGACTGTTAAGCCTGAATGCCGTAAAGCATCCATTTTATATAATGAGTTATTTTTTTCCCCTAGGCATCTAACACTAGGTAATAGTTATGTGGATCCTTGGGAGAATTGATATTAGTCAAAAAAAAATTGTTTTCTGTATTTGGTTGTATACGTAAGAGCCTTGGTTGAGAAAGATTCAGAATCCTCTGCATCTGGTCTGCAGAAGAGTAATTAGCATGATTTCATTCATATGTGGAATTTAAGAAACAAAACCACCAACAAGAAGAACCAGAATAGAGAGACAAACAAAGAAAAACAGACTCTTAACTATAAAGAATAAACTGGTTTGGGTGGAGGGATGGGTGAAATAGGTGAAAGGGATTAAGAACCGTGTTTTTATCATGATGAGCACTGAGTGATGCATAGAAGTGTTGAGTCACTATATTGCACACCTGACACTAATATAGCACTGTGTGTCAATTATACTGAAATTTATTTATTTTTATACTGAAATTTAAGAAATAAAAATAAATAGGAGGGGGGCCCACCCATTTCTTTCAAGGCTCAGACTATCAATGAAACATGATACTTAGACACATTTATGTTGGCAGTAACCTGGCACCTGGCCCCACATGAGTGCTGGAGAAAATGGAGTCCCTAGCTTGGCAGCCCCTTGTCCCATGGGATCCCCACACACACACGCTGAAAAAGAAGGAAGGAATTTGGGTGCAAAGCTCACTGCTTCTCGTTCATTATTTTGTGTACCATTTCAGAGTAAAAAACGATGCTAATATCTCTTATGTTTTGAGAATCTTCTTTGACTAAAGCCATCTACTGGCTATGACGTGTAGCTTCTCAGCACATTTTATGGAACAATTAATGTTCGAACCCAGATCTACCTGCTTATAAGTTTCATAGTTCTTTCTTTTTCCCACAGATCTGCTAACATAATTAAAAGTCAACAGAAAATTGAGAGAAGTATTTTAACTAACTTTCATTTTTTAATGAGTTTAGGGAAAAATTTTTTTTTAAAGATTTTATTTGTTTATTCATGAGAGGCACACAGAGAGAGGCAGAGACACAGGCAGAGGGAGAAGCAGGCTCCTTGTGGGGTTCCTGATGTGGGACTCGATCCTAAATCAGAGCCGAAGGCCAACATTCAACCACTGCACCACCCAGGCATCCCTAAAGGAGAATTCTAACATTCTATTTTATGCAAGGACAGTTTGGTGCAATTCATCATACACTAATATCTCTGGAAATGTAATTTAAGAAACAACAATCTAAAAGTTGATCAAGAGAGTCAGATGAGCTAAAGCTCTGGTTTATGCAAGAAACTTTCATAGTTGGTATTCTTTCATCCTTCCAACCCAAGAGCAGAGTGGTGCTTTAAAGTAAAGTCAAGTAATACCAAAGAATATAAAATAAAAATATAAAACCCCTTTCTGTTTCCCGCCACCTCTCCTTTCTTCTTTGTTGGTGGAGCCACAATTAAAGGAGTGTGTGTACACACGTGCTCACATGCGTGGGTGTAGACGCATGTATTGATTGTACATGTAACAAAAATGGAGTAATCTCATGCTTACTATTATAAAACTTATTTCACAAAATAGCATATCTGAAATGTTGCCATACCATGGTATATATAATTAGGTAACACATATAAAAAGAAATGTAATAATTTTATTATTGATTGACATTTAAGAAGTTTCTAATATCGTTGTTATGATGATGTGTGAATCTATATCTAACAATATATCTTTGGATGTTTCCATGCTGTGCATATAATTCTGCATCATGCATAGAGGAAGGTCTATGTAATGATTCCTTTTTTGATGATAAACTTAGATTGTTTCTATTTTTATGGAACAACAATGCTGTAATGGATATATTTGTAAGTATATTTGGTGAAATATGCATACATTTGTGTTTAATTGGTTACTAAAAATGGATTTTCTGAGTCAAGGCATGAATACTATTTAAACTTATCTATAGATTTGGTCACATAACTCTCTAAAAAATACTATATCAACCTCATTCCACCAACATTCATTCATTCCATTTCCACATTGCCTCCACTTTGAATATTTTTGGACTTCTTAATTTTCAATAATCCAGTTGGTAAAAAAAGTGGTTTAACTATCCATTCCATTACTTGTGAGGTTAAACACTTATGCTTTGGCTATTTAAAATCTCTCGACTTCATACTCTGACATTTTTGTTAGATTTCCATGTACTTATTTTTAGTATTCATATAAAGGCACAAATAAATAGTTGCCCTTTTCAATATGTTAACACTTTTCTCAGTTATTCACACATTTCTTAGCTTGGTTTCTTTTGTAAAATTTAGTTGTTTTGTGTCATATCTGTCAATATTTTCCCCTCATGTGTTCCGGATTCTGTTAAGTTTAGGAAAGCTTTCCACACTCCAAGATTACGAAAATGGTATTCCATATGTCTTCTAATACATTTCTGGTTTCAGATGTTTAAACTAGTTTCTTAACTTCTCTAAAAGTTAATTTCTCTCCAAGATGTAAAATAATGATCTATTTTCATTTTTATTCAAATGGCCATTGCTTATCTTAAATCCATTTCTTCCCTCCTGATTTAAAATACTATATTTTTAATTGTATTTTGTTCATGTATCTATTTCTATATATCTCTCTCACATTTCTCTGAGACATCTTACATTAGGTTGTTATTTGATAAGATGTGTCTCCCATTAGTGTTATTCTTTTTTAAAAAATGACTTAGATACTAACAATGAGACTGAAGAAAGAGAAGTTAAGTAGTCAATCCCATTTACAATTGCACCCAAAAGCATCAGATACCTAGGAATAAACCTAACCAAAGAGGTAAAGGATCTATATCCTAAAAACTACAGAACACTTCTGAAAGAAATTGAGGAAGACACAGAGAGATTGAAAAATATTCCATGCTCATGGATTGGAAGAATTAGGATTGTGAAAATGTCAATGCTACCGAGGGCAATTTACACATTCAGTGCAATTCCTTTCAAAATACCATGCTGGAACATGGTAGAGTTGGAACAAATTATCTTAAGATTTGTGTGGAATCAGAAAAGACCCCAAATAGCCAGGGGAATATTGAAAAAGAAAACCATAGCTGGGGGCATCACAATGCCGGATTTCAGGTTGTACTACAAAGCTGTGGTCATCAAGACAGTGTGGTACTGGCACAAAAACAGACACATAGATCAATGGAACAGAATAGAGAATCCAGAAATTGGCCCGCAACTTTATGGTCGACTAATATTTGACAAAGCAGGAAAGGCTATCCACTGGAAAAAGGAAAGTCTCTTCAGTAAATGGTGCTGGGAAAATTGGACAACCACATGCAGAAGAATGAAACTAGACCATTCTCTTACACCAGACACAAAGATACATTCAACATAGATGAAAGAGCTAAATGTGAGACAAGATTCCATCAAAATCCTAGAGGAGAACACAGGCAACACCCTTTTGAACTTGGCTACAGCAACTTCTTGCAAAATACATCTATGAAGGCAAGAGAAACAAAAGCAAACATGAACTATAGGGACTTCATCAAGATAAGAAGCTTCTGCACAGCAAAGGAATCGGTCAACAAACTACAAGACAACCTACAGAATGGGAGAAGATATTTGCAAATGACATATCAGATAAAGGTCTAGTTTCCGAGATATATAAAGAACTTATTAAACTCAACACCAAAGAAACAAACAATCTAATCATGAAATGGGCAAAAGACGTGAATAGAAATCTCACAGAGGAAGACACAGACATGGCCAACATGCACATGAGAAAATGCTCTGCATCACTTGCCATCAGGGAAATACAAATCAAAACCATAATGAGATCCCACCACACACCAGTGAGAATGGGGAAAATTCACAAGACAGGAGACAAGAAATGTTGGAGAGGATGCGGAGAAAGGGGAACCCTATGCACTCTTGTTGGGAATGTGACCTGGTGCAGCCACTCTGGAAAACTGTGTGGAGGTTCCTCAAAGAGTTACAAATAGACCTGCCCTAAGACCCAGCAATTGCACTGTTGGGGATTTACCCCAAAGATTCAGATGCAATGAAACACTGGGACACCTGCACCCCAATGTTTATAGCAGCAATGTCCACAGTAGCCAAACTGTGGAAGGAGCCTCAGTTTGTCTGTCGAAAGGTGATGGATAAAGAAGCTGTGGATGAGAGAATCCTAACTCTGGGAAAGGAACAAGGGGTAGTGGAAGGGGAGGTGGGTGGGGGATGGGCTGACTGGGTGACAAGCACTGAGGGGGGCACTGGACAGGATGAGCACTGGGTGTTATACTATATGTTGGCAAATCAAATTCCAATTATATATATATATACGTATATATATATAAAATATATATTATATATATAAAATAAAAATAAATAAATAAATAACAACTTAGACATATTCATCCACACATCCATTCACATACACTTACAATCAGTTTGGAAAGTGGGATTGTGGTTGTTATTGCAAAGAATTTTTAGACTATCTTGGTGAAAAGTAATTATGTGACTAACATGTTATAGATTTCTTTTTATTCCTGTTTATTTATATTTTCTTTTACAGCCTGTGGAAAAGTTGCATGGTTTTATTAATATGTGTTTCAAACTTTTCTTAATGTGTAAAAACATGTTATGATTTTCTACTGTATTTTCTCAGTGCATAATAATGGTATCTAAGAAAATAATTAATTTTGAACTGTTGATCACAAATCTACCTTGTGAGTACATGAATTTACATTGACTGAGCTCCTTTTATCTGCCATGGACCAAGTAATATGATTTTCTTCCTGCATTCTTTCATTTAATTCTTACCAAAAAAAATAGATAAATAAAAGGTAATGTTATTTCCCTGTTTGGGAGAATGGCAAACCCACGCTAACGTGATTATTGTGTGACAACTAGTAGTTGGAGGAGATACAAGTCAGATCCAAGTGCCTCTGTCTCCACGGTCAGAACTCTTAACACCGGGCTGTTGTCTGAGTGCTTGTGTTTTTTCACGTGAAATTCACGATTTGCTAGTAGACAATTATCTTTTGAAAATATTTGTGATTGGGGAGTTCTATGTAAGACTTTTTTTTCTGTTTTCTTATTGCATAAGCTGGAATTTATGGGCCTATTGTTACCAGAAGTTTTAACCAACTTTGCCAATATTCCAATATTTCAGAAAGGGCAGATCTGTTTGTGAACACACTCTTGAGTTCGTTACAAATAAGAAAGCACTTCAGAATCATTTCAAAATTTCAAGTGTTGTGAGGAAAAACGAACTTTATTAGCAATATCAGATTTCAAAGTTTGCAATTTAATTTTGAGGAAAAATTTTATCTCAAAGAACGAATTAACAACCCCATTGAAATCATATTTTTTTGGCTGGCTCTGCAGGCTTTGACCTACTCCACAGAAGTAGTACCTCTTCAGAATACTTTTGTGGTCTAGTGATTGTTTGCTAATTTGTATCTTTAAAGTAGTAGAGAAAGACTTACCTATCCTCTAAGCTGCCCCACCTTTTTTTTTCTAAAATCTATTTTGTATCTTTTAGGCTACCAGTAAAGGTCAATTTTTGGCTTTGCCTACTCTGAGAAGGCATTGCTAGGAAGAAACTAGCTATTGAATGATCACACTGCATCAAGAATATTGATAAGCATTTTCTCTTATTTTATCTCAGCTCTTCTCATTTAATTCTCACAAGAAACGTATGAGGCTGCTATTACTTTTCATATTTGTAGATATCAGACAATTATTTTTAGATCCCTCGGTGATTTATTTATGTTTGAAGATTTTATTTATTTGACACAGAGAGAGAGAGAGAGAACACAGAAGTAGGGGGAGAAGCAGGCTCCCTGCTTCTGACCTGGTACTTGAGGTGGGGCTTGATCCCAGGACCCTGGGATCATGACCTGAGCTGCAGATGGACTTTTAACAGACAATGCCACCCAGCTGCCCCTTCCTTGGTGATTTAATTCCTCCCCTTTAAACATCCCAGCTGCTACATATTTGCCTCTCTGTTCATTTATCAGTTAGCAAATGTGATTTCATGTATGTACAACTAAATGCATGAAAAATTAACTTATTTGTTTGCATGTATATTTATATAATGTTGCTGAGAGAGCTTAGCCTGTGGGTGAGATGAATTTTGTTTCACTTATTAACAGTATAGTTTACTTACCTAGTAAATTGGTGCACATCACCCTACTGCTCTGTGCCAGAGTTCCTTCAGTGGTAAAATGGAAGGAATAACATTTATACGATAGTGGTGTGGGAAAGATTAAGAGAACCTGTGATAAGTGCTGAGTTACAATATCTGGTACAGTCTATATTAATATAAACTACCGTTAATAACGCTCACAATGCATCTACTTGAAAAATGAATAGAAATAATTACTGGTGTCCTAGATTTCTTTTCTGAAATATGTCTCTGTTTAAAAACTGAAAAAAAAAAATCTTGAAGAAAACAGTATTTTGCTATGACTGTTTTGTTTTTTGTTTTTTTTTACCGGCTCAACATAAAATGATGGCAAAAATTATGATACATAAGAAGAAAGAGAATTTAAAATTGAGAGTTTTCCAAAATCAGAGTTGTGGAGTAAAGCAATGGTAAATTCTGGGACTTGGGTGGAGATTTTTCTTCAAGAGAATACTGAGGGGTTTTTAAGTTGTTGTTTTTTTTTCTGCCTAAATGTCTAATGCATTTAGTATTGCTTAGAAATATTCCAAGTCACAAAGCTGTCTAGCATAGCAAATGGAATTATACAAGTCGTTCTTTTTTTTGTTTGTTTAATGGCCCAGTGCTATTGAATGCATATATAATCAAAATTTCATTTAGTTTTAAATATTTGCCTCAAAAAAATCTCTTTGCCACAGCTCGTCAGTCGTTTGTACATTCTCTGTACACATATTTCATGTCATCTAACTATAAAATTAAGAGATACATTTTAATAAATTATTCAGATATAAATTGCTGCTGCATTTGAAGCATACAAATGTGATTGATCAGATGCTGCCAGAATGTTATATGGGGTATAAAAATTAAATAAATAGAATTTGTAATTGGTGAATCTCATAAAAATTAATTATCTAGATAAATTGAGTATATTAGATCCTTAAAAATTACCATCTGAAATCCATGTCATTAAATAATTTATCGTCTTGTATGTTTGTCAAACTATTAAAATTTTCTAGCCAGTACTTTAGAAGTGGATCATATTAGAGAATTTCTCAGTGTCTTTGTTTTAAAGGTTCAGGGTTAATATTTATCAAATTTTCTTATGTATCCGATGCATTTGAAAATAACGTAGCCGGGGAATCACAACTCCAGAAAAAAAAAAAAATCATGTTAGGAAAAAAAAAATCAATAATAATCATTCCTAACATGATTATTATTGGCATATAGAGATACGCAGCACACAGATTCCCCTCAGAAAACAAAGACTTGCTGTCCAGCTGCAAAGCATGGGGGTCATCTGGAAACATTCAGCTCTCAGTTCTTTGGAGTCCACCTCAGTCTTCAAGGTCATGCTATTCTTGGGCAATTCTCAGACACTGATTGATTCAAGAAGTGGTTTAAAAGCCTAGTGGAGTCCACACATGTGGACAGGCTTCACCCCAAAGCCTTCTTACGCCATCATACCCTTGGTGGGGGTCTGCATTTTGGCCCGATGGCTCCTCTGCCCATTCCTACGTGATCTCCTTCCCCTTCCCAGAGGGCACCTCCTGAACACCTGCGTTGCTAACTTGCTCTCAGCTTCTGCCTCCTAAATAATGTGACCATCTCAGGAATTGAACTCAAATGTTTTGGCAACGACATTATCACATTTGAGAAGTGAAATAGATTTTCTGAAAACAATATGCTTACCGTAGCACCTACCCTAAAACTGCTTGAGTACAATTTCAGTGTTTTCCACCAACACTAGTGGAACTACAACTGGCTTTAGTCATTTGCATGCTTTGTTTACATCATCACATATTATTGATGACCACCCCTTCCTTGTTAGTGATCTTGCATTATTTACAAGCTGAATGTAGCAATCCAGGAGCCTCCAGAACTCATATCCCGTCCAACCTGAACTATTGGATGTAGGTGTCAAATTTTCACATTAACATTTCAGTGCAGTAAAACACACTGCTCGTTCCTCAATTGGTCATCACTCCTCCTACCAATCTTTATGTTTTTTGCTTCTTCAGTTACCTCAATAGGGTGTCTATTTGGGGAAAGAGAGTTAACATTTTTTTAGCTGGTAGCTTTGATTCTCCTAGTAGAGAGTGCATCCTTATTCTAAAGTAAGCTACTTCCCTCCCTTTGCAAGAAATAATAGGAAAATCTTTTTTTTTTTAATTTATTTATGATAGTCACAGAGAGAGAGAGAGAGAGAGGCAGAGACATAGGCAGAGGGAGAAGCAGGCTCCATGCACCGGGAGCCCGACGTGGGATTCGATCCCGGGTCTCCAGGATCGCGCCCTGGGCCAAAGGCAGGCGCCAAACCGCTGCGCCACCCAGGGATCCCAATAATAGGAAAATCTTGATGTTTGCATCCAGAGTGGTTGGAATATAAAGATGCTAAAGATAAAGATTTGTAATGACAGAAAGTTTCCAGGACCAGGCTGTAGTCAAGAGGGCACAAATTTCATTCATTCTGGATCCCTAGAGATAGAAGGAACCTCTAGCTACTGATTAAGTTATAGTAAGACTAAACACTCCAAACTTGGTTTGGTTCAGTAATATCAGCACCGGTGACATCAGCACCAGTGACATCAGTCCCAGACAAAGAAGTGGGTCACACTGAAAGTGAAATTGATATGGGTAACCTGAAAATATGTTTTATTTTTCCTACAGAGATGCATTTACTTATTTATTTGTAGAGTATTTCTGGATGCTTCTAATATGCCAATACAGAGCAGTTAAGGTTGGCCCTGAACTGTTCTAGAAGGTTTTAGAAATTCTACTCTAGGTCAAGCTGGAGTTAGGTACTTGCTTGTACAATAATAAAATAAAGTCAACACTGTCTTTTCCTTCCTGGCATGGTGGCAATGACAAGTAGACCAAAGGATAAGGATGTGGGGTGAGGTCAGTGCTACTGAACAGAAAGTGCAGGACGCCATGGGAGCACATCTGACATGCCCTAATGCCGATAGGGGGAAGTTGAGCCACTGATGGCCGATTATAGGAAACGATGACCAAATTGAGAACTGCAGGGTGTGAATGTAAGAGGTGGGGCCTGTTTCTTGCACAGGGAAGGGTGGAGAGGGTTGAGGAGAGGGAGCAGCATGTGTGAAGACCCACAGGCCAGGGAGAACTTGTGTTCTCCCCTCTTTTCCAACTATTAGCGATTTCTCCAAAAGGCCCATGGGATAAGGGGAAGGAAATGTCATGCTCAGTTAGGTAAGAAACAGTCCAGTCTTTCACTGAGCTAGCCTTTATTGTGCCTTGTGTCTGCGGGGGTGATCATGTGGTCTTCTGCACCTCCTGTGCCAGAAAATGCCTCCTCTGCCTTGGAGCACCGATGCACATCCCTTCTGTGAAGACTTTCCTGACAGCCAGCGCAGGTCTAATCATCTTCCTCTGTATTGGGAAGGCTAAGATGACCGTAGGATGAAGGGGCCGAACAGTTAGATCCATGAACTCTTGCCAGAGCAGAGTCTTTGACTTTGGTAGAAAGGAAGTAGCGGGTTGCACACCACCAGCAGACACAGAGTCACCTCAGGCAGAAGGTGATCCTTTCGTCAGTGGGGATTGAGACCCATGATGAGAGTGAGGGAAAGGCCACTGGTCCCTCAGAACCAGGCACAACACACTCCAGTGGGCGAGGCCGAAGCTGTAGTAGCAGCTAGTTGCCACTTAGAAGAACCACACCAAACAGCTAGCGATATCAAGCAGCACTCACTCACTCAGGAGGAACATATATCCCTCCCCAAATGTTATTACATGAAGATTATTATTTGCACAAATAAGGACAAAGGCCTTCTGTGGTTTATCAAATGAAAAGAAACGGAAACAAGAAGCCAGGGCCAGAGGCCAGTACCTGTGCCTGTGTCTTGGAACCCACAAACAGAAACATTTTGGGACTACAGATGTAAAGATATTTTGTATGGGGACATTTTTCCCCCACACTTGTTAAGGATTCTCAGCTGCTCTGGAAGTACGCAACTGGTGGTTTCACAGTATATTATTTACTATTTGTCTCATACAAATTGTAGAATAATCATATACTTTTTTTTTCTAATTTCAGAGTTTGCTTCTAGTACAAGTGCATTCAGAACAAGCGTTCTCTCTCTCTCTCTCTCTCTTTTTTTTTTCCTTTTTCTTCAAAAGTTTCTAGGCAGAGAACACAAGCTAGTATTGCTCATGTCATCCTACAGGGCCCTTTTCGATCTAAAACTCTGTTACGAAAAAAATAAAAATAAAAAAAAAAATAAAAAAATAAAAAAATAAAAAAAAATAAAACTCTTGTTACGCAACTTTGGTAGTCTGGTGAGTACCCCTTGTATAAAATGTAAGTTAGGGAGGCCTACGTCTGTCTCAGTGTCCTCAGTATATATACACATAACACAGTGCTTTGTCCGTATCTTTGCCTTAATATTTTTGTTTTGTGTACGTGTGCACATTTGTGTGTGCATGTGTGTATAGGTATACGTAATGTACTGTATCTATACATAGGTACACAAATGTATATATACACAAAATATTTTATCCATCACTGAATTATGAGATTCTCATATGAAGGGACTTCGTGTTACCTGACATCATAGGTCTGGTATAGGTGTCTCTCATACTGTTTTGATAGATGAATTAAATAAATGAATGGATTCATGGCCAAAAATTATTTGGCACAATAACGCAGTTGAATTTTAAAATGCAGTCTTAAAATAGTATCGCTAAATTATATTTTGAGATATTTAAGTTGAATTAGAGGAAGCTGAATTTTCAGAGATAATCGGTGAGAAATCAAGCTTTGCAGATGAACCTGAGGGAATCTCTGACAGTTATGCAGAATGGCAGCTGACAGAGCAGATCATGTTAGCTCACACACATGAGAGGGTATAAAATGTTTCTTTGTCTCGCCATATTTCTATCCCTGAGGCGTGTGGTATGATGTTTTTTTGACAGTAAGGACAAGAAGCGGAGATTAAAGAAGTTCTATAAAGAAGTCTGTAGTGAAGGTGCCAGAGTAACTCATGACTACAACCTTTTATACTATATATAGAGAGAATGATATATTTCTCTAAAAATATCCATAAATACATTTTTCAATGGAATATTTTCATAATTGGATCGTTTCATAAATCCCTTAAGGATCTTACAAGATGAGTACTTTCCTTTTGTGAATTCCCTTGGAGAGTGAATAATCAGTTCTTAATTTACTACATTACGTATTGAGTTTTCTTAAGAAAAGAAAACCATGTATATTTGGACATTTCTGTAGGCTTATTTTTCACACATCTAGAGAGAAACAATATACACCAAAATTAAAATATTGGGTGAGAGCCAACCTCGCATTATCTGGCAGTGAGGAAATAACTCTGCTGGTATAAAAGAAAATACTTATAAAAGCATGTTAAATGGCATGGTTATATGCACAAACCACATTAAATGTAGAACAACAAGAGAAATACAATAATTTACATAAAAACTTTCCTCCAAAGAGATCAAAGTGTTTTCTAGTGCATTATCTCATTTAACCTTAACGTTCTACCCTGCTAGGAAAGCAACTGAATTTACCGCCTACAAAATATTATGAATTCCCAGTTCTCCCAATACATCCTGAAATAGAATAGCTTAAATCAGACAAAAACTTTATGAGCTTGCTTAAAAGCTGAATCTAAGCTATGGATATTGTTATCACCACAAGGTTTAAAATTACTTCTTTTAAAACAGGAGCTCCTACAATCTAAATCTAACCTAGAAAAGATTACAAATAGTTTCAGGAAAGCCATGAATTTCTTAAGACATCACTGCTTTTGGCCAGGCCACAAGCCAGAATAGGAGTCCTTAGTGATTTGACAGAGGTTTGATGATGGCTCCTCTGTCATTCATCTCTTAGTCTTGTTCTCCTAAATTTTCATTTCCTCTTACCTGGACCACCAATATCTATTCTTACTTCCATTGGCTCCATCCAATAGCCAGTCATCCTTTTAAAATGAAAGCTACAGGATGTCTATTTGAAATTTGTCAGAGGCACGAAGATAGTTTAAATGGGATATGGTGAAGTTAGGAACCAGACCTCTCTTTCTTTGTCATCATGTCCTGTTCATCTCTTCACTTTTCTCCAACAAGCTCGCCATAAATCTGACGTAGGACTATTGGACTTACTCTTCCCTCTTCCTGGATCTCTCCTCCCTTGGAATTTACAGAGCTCCTCCTTGGCCTCCCTTCAATCAGATCTCTGCTCAAAGACCACCTCCTCACAAAACTCTTCCCTGAACACCATAATTAAACCAGAATCCACCTTTCCTCTACAAAACCAGCCTCGGAGACTCTTGCTTCCTGATATTTTCCTTTATATAATTCAGCACTCTCTGACAAAACCTTGTTTATATTTTTGCTGTATTCATTTATCAGTGGTCTTTCTCGCTGAAATTCAACTGCCATAAAGTCAAGTCATTTAACTTACTGCTGTGATTAGAGCAACACGCTGCCTCTGGAGGGGCTCATTGTATATTTGATGAATGAGTGAATGAACACATCTAAACAAAATCTCTGTCATTGTGTCCCTTGGATATATTTCACCTAATCAATAATGGAGGTATGACTAATTAGATATTTCTATTCTTTTGTTCAGATAAGCTGGTTACCAATATAGGATTTTTAGAAGGTAACAGAATCTGTTATAAGTAAATAGTAAGATGAGTGAATAAAAAAAAATTATTATGTACTCAAAGATATTTTACATTTTCACTGAGAATGGTCTTACTCTTCAGAATTCAATCCTGAAAGAAAAGGTCAATTCTGTCTCAATAATATTGTCCTAAATCAGTAGAATTTAATGGGGGTGTGTGTGTAATAAAATACTTTAAAGTACTAACTAAAAATACGGAAATTAATTTTCCCAAAATGCGTTTCAGCCAATATTCAAAATATGATGCATTTGAGTTCAGTGAACATGGATGTAAGATTAAGAACTGCAGCTATAGGCTCAGAATATTTAATGTTATAAAGAGTCTTTAAGATCCCCTGGTCCAAAGTCTTCATTTTAAAAGTGAGTAAATAGAGAGCACGGCTTGTGGAAGGTTACACAACTGTTGAGTGATAGGTTAATATTTCAATAGAACATGAAAACCCAGTGCTTTTTCAAGAACATTTATGTTGAAAAGATTTTTCAAATTTAAATTTCTGACATAACACTTTTTACATGTCCTGAAATCAGTTGGAAGTCTCTGATATATTAAAGTATGAATTCCACAGGAAAGAAAGTTCTACTAGGTCCTCCATTATAATACTTGTTTTTCCAAAGTACTCTTTCATCAATCTTTGAAAATCTACCTATTTACATTCTATCAAGTCCTTTTAAAACTTCATCAGTAAAGTATATCATCATCTATGCTAAATAAATATTCCCTGAAAATATTACATCCATTCTGTAATGCTGCATTCTGTTGTTTGACAATTACATGATGTAATGTTATTTTCCTCAGCTTAATTTATTGGAGAAAATTTATAGCATGTCCTCTAATTTTAAAAAATATTTATTTACATGGAGATATTTTTTGAAATTTCAGAAACTGTATTTTCATTTCTAGAATTTTCTTTCCCATAAAGGGAAAGATACTGCTCTTAATCATATCTGTGGATAGTCGGTGTCTTTAAAATTTGTCAAACTACTCCCAATTTTCATTTCTAGAATTTTCTGTTTATTTGTATTTTTTATTTGCTTCCATTATCCTTCACTAAGCCTAAAGAATACTTTTCTTGTCTATGTGTTTTGTTGTTGTCGTGAACATGCCTAACAAAGACCTTTCACATGCCATTTCCCCAACTTACAGTAGTTGGACTTAAGATTTCTTGACTTTACGATGGTACAAAAGGGCTACACACTCAGTAAAAACCATATTTTGAATTTTGAATTTTCATGTTTTCCTGGGCTATTGACAGGGAAGCTGGGTAGTGGCATCGATCAGCAGATCCCAGTCAGGCTATGATCGTGTGGGTAGACAACAGATACGCATACCAACATTCTGTTTTTCATTTTCATTACAGTAGTCAATCAATTACATGAGATATCCCCCACTGTGTTATAAACTAGATTTTGTGTTAGATGATTTTGCCCAACTGTAGACTAGTGTAGGCCTTCTGAGCAGATTTAAGGTAGGTGAGGCTAAGCAATGATGTTGGGTAGGTTATGTGTATTTAAATGCATTTTGATTTATGATACTTCTCAACCTGTGATGTGTTTACTGGGACACAACCCCACCATAAGCTAAGGAAGGTCTGTACTTCTGTTTCTTAGCTAGAAAGACTAGTGTGCTTGTTAGTAGGCTTGAGAAAACATAACCAGGGCTAAGTGCTTCTGGAAAACCCCAAAGAAATAAATTAGCTAAATAAATGAGAATCAGACAATACCAATTGTTATTGGTACAGTAAATATGAAAATAATTTAACTTGAGTAAAATCTATATTGTGAGGAAGTCTTTCTAAATTTTAGTCTTAGTGTAGGTCAGGTTTTCTGATTAGATTTTTAAAACCTCATGAGTAACCTCTTAAATGGTTATACATCTATGTGTATATTTGACAAATAGTATTCTTTCATTTACCTCTTTTTTTTTAAGGGGGAGGAGCAGAGGGAGAATGAGAGAGAGAATCCCAAACAGATTTTCCCCGAGTGCAGAGCCTGACAAGGTGCTCCATCTCACCACCCGGAGACCATGACCTGAGCCAGAATCAAACGCCAGACACTTGACCAACTGAGCCACCCCAGGCGCCCCTATTTCATTTACTTTCTAATGCTTGCTCCCTTATTATTCAAAAATAGTTCTCAGTGCTTGCCCAAGTCAAAATCAAACTCATTTCCATGAAATTAAAAAAAAATATGTTAAGCAAATTATTTTTAAATAATGATAATGAATGTAAATTATTTACTTCATATGACTCAGGTGTCTTCATTGTTTTTGAAAGGGAAACATAATGTTGTCTCTAACTTGGCTCCACTAGAAAGAAAACCTCCTGTTAGGTTGATACCTTGGTGTCTGGTTACAGGGTCCCCAGATCTGTGCTCACCCTCCTATTTCTGATACACGGTCCTACTCCGCTGGTCATACAAACGGGACACGTCCCAAAGGAGGCTCAATATAATGTATAATATGACTTAGTGACCGATCCAAGTAAGTGCTCGAAACCCAAGGAGGGCTCATCAGCTTCTCTCTTCATCTCTGATTGATAGGCTACAGGTATTGAGCAAAGAGCTCCATGCTGTGTCTGTGCCCCCCGCTGCCATGAGGCTGCCCGTTCATATTAACAGATAATAAAGTCAGCAGAGAAAGAGACAGAAACACAGGCAATCCTGATAGGATTTAATTTCTCTTTCCTTGTCTTCGCAGCTACACATCTGTGCTGATCAGGGTCTGTAAATGTAAGCAATAACTATCCCATCCAATTATGCTAGGATTACACTGGGGTAAAGAACTGAAGTTTCTCTGAATAACCCAAGGACAAGTCCTGTTCTGACTCTCCGGCCCTTCCCCAAAATACTCCCCAACTCCCAGCCCCGCATCTCAGCTTCTTTTTCCAAGTGGACAGAATGACAACTTCCAATCCCTGCTGATTCTAGATGAGATCTCTTTCGGTGGTGATTTATCACCACTCACCTACCCCTCTCCTTTAAGGACAAATTCCTTTATCCAATTATCATTAAAACGGAGAGGTGCAAGAGATATATAAAAGCAAATTAATAGAATTTTGTGTGGTTAAATAAAAAGCCACAATTTTTCTTATATTCCTTAAAAAAAAAAAAAAAAAAAAAGCCTGCGAGTAAATTTTTGGTTATGTGCCAGCACTAGCCTTCAGTCATTAACAGATGGAGTGAGACTCTCTGGGGTTGCTTATTTCTTTTTGTTCCTACCCAACACTTGTCAACAATTTGGATCATTTTTGTTAAACAATCTTCCATGAGCTTGTATAAATAAATAAACACCACTTTGATGTTTCTTTTCTAAAAGAAAATCTCAAAAATTATTATTAACTGAGAGAGAGAGAGACATACATGAATAACGACAAAAAAAAGTTTGTCGTAACAAAGAGAAAAGCAAAAAGCATTTTCATATAGGGTATTTTAAGAGAATGCTCCACTATTATCTTTTAAAGAAATTGGATTTTAGAAATCATTTTTGTTTTCATACATGATCTTCATTTTTGCACGTTCATAAAATAAAGGGAAAGATACTGCTCTTAATCATATCTGTGGATAGTCGGTGTCTTTAAAATTTGTCAAACTACTCCCAACAGCCCAGGTCTCTCTCTCTCTTACCTTTCAAGATTAGGCTTTCTCCACAGTATTGTTGCAGCCTGTGTTAGATGAGTTAAAACTAGTTTGTTGCACGTCAAAATGTAGACATTTTCATGATAATTAATTTATTTTGCATGAGTTAGAGGAAATTCTCTATTATCCCTGTAATAACTATCTATCATTTGCTTTGCTGTGTTTTATTTTTTTCCTGTGTGAGTAAAAAGAACATGAAGTAATGAACAACGGCATTCTTGGAATTAAGCACACTACAATCTGCTTTTTTTTTTTTTCAGCCTCAGTCCACAGAGAGGAACTCTTTTCAAGACTTAATGGTTGTGCTGCCTATAAATTATTGAGGAGCTTTACTTCCTTCAAGAAATTTTGGTTTCATCAAAATATGAATGCTTCCCGGCACTGTCATGCATATAAATGCCATCCATTATGGGTGACTCTTCCTTACGGGAAAAAGAAGTTTAAGAATCAACCAACTAAATTGTCACTTTTATTTATTCAGTAAATCTCTGCTAGGTGCCTGATACGTGAAGGTCACTAAGAATCTGTTACCTGTATTTCTCATTTCTTCTAATTGGCAGAAAAATATTAATCCTGAATGATACATTTCTCAATATCAGAGCAGGAATTACTGATGAGTTCACTTCCTAGTACTTTGACCTACTTCATTACCAGACAAATATTTTTATTTGTTTAATTTTTTTTGAGGCTGTCACAGAAAATCCAATTTATTATTACTAAAGTTAGCTTTTGTGGAGGACTAGAGATCACATATTAGCAGTCTCATAATAAAGTGACTATTATCTATAATCAGAATTTTCAAAAATAAAATTATTTACATATATAATGTAATACAAATATTTTTTCTATCCTTTAATTTCCGAAGCATGGTAATTCACATCTGACTGACGGATAGTACATAAGTCTCCTTTCATGATAGGCGAGGACATCAATGTTATCCCAATTACACAAAAACAGATGCAAAATAGTGTTATGTGACTTCCTTGCCTGAAGTCACAAGGCAGTTTGTGTGCACCTATATTTTTAAGTTTGTGTGCACCTATATTTTTAAATGCCTTTATTCCCATGCCATCCTTTTGGCTAAACTGTATTCATATATTATCTGCCCTTCTGATATTCCCCTCTCTCATGAAAGGGATCATTATCCAGACAAATGTTTTTTAAAAGACCACCGGATCTCTTGTCTCCACAGATATGTCTCTATAGGCTTGAGTTAAGGAAGAAAAAAGGATCTTACAAACCTAATGATATAATGCCATTTTGAAGCGTTCCACATGATTTGGGGTATGCCATCAATTTGAGGCTGTTAGATTAAACAAAGTTTATTTTAGCTTCATTTATTTAGGCTCCTAAAGGCAGTCAGTTGCAAAATTCAGTCTTATTAATGCTAGGCACACAGATGCCCAATAGCCAAGAGAAGTGACGATGGAGTTTCCATTAGGGATTTTTAAAGCGCAGAGACTCGAAATTAGCATATCCTTGATTTCAAGATCTATGCTTCAGTTACTACATGCATATGTGTGTAGATAGATAGATGATAGATAGATGATAGATCCTTTCATATATATTTTCAAGAGCAAATCTGCATTTTTTTCTTCATATTAATACATTTTAAAAGCAAATTTGAGAAGAGTTTTTGGTTAAAAATCTTTAGGTTAAAATGGTTATCAGTTAGTTTATCTAATAGGCAAGATCTTTTAAAAATTACATTTCTGATTTTTCACAGGAAAACTCTATCTGGGGAAAGAGAACAATCTCAGATATCTTTTTCTGAGTCTCTAATATCTTAATGAAAATCCATCCTAATTCTTTTTTTTTTAAATCCATCCTAATTCTTAAAGAGGCCTTCTCAACTACCAAACTCAAAATACAGATGTCCAGTGAATCAGAAAAAACATTGAAAACCAATTCTGATATCCAGTAACACAAAAAAATGTACAATTCCAGAACATAAGATACACAGACAATTATTACAGAGAACCAGACAAGATTACTAGTTTTACTAGTCATTATGAGTTTCACTATTCCAATGCAAGAAAAACAAAACAAAAGAAAAAAGCAAACTACCCTTTATTTCCTCAAATTTTCCTTCTCATGGTAGAGCCTGTTTTCCCTGGAGAAATATCCCATATTACAAACAAGGAAAGAGGGGATGGGGAACAGATGATTAAATACACATAACTTGTAGGGCGCCTGAGTGGCTAGGTTGGTCAAGCATCTGACCTCGGTTCAGGTCATGATCTCAGCATCCTAGGATTGAGCCCTATGTCGGGGTCCCCATGGAGCTGGGAGTCTGCTTGTCTCTCTGTGCACCCCCTCCGCAGGGGTCTCTCTCTCTCTCTCTTTCTCTGTCTCAAATAAATAAAAGCTTTACAATAAATAAATAAATAAATAAATAAATAAATAAATAAATAAAAAATAAATAAACTCACACACTGCAATAGCAAGCTACTCCATGTAACGGCCTAAAACCTAATACTGAAGCTCTGTCTGTTTTGTTTTGTGACTTCTGTGGCCCCAGCAAGCAATTTACTGGTCCTCTCATATGAAACTCGACCTGTGGGAAGAGAAGCAATCTTTAAAATTTCAGGTTACTAAGCAAAGTCTTCACCCCTACAGCCCGGGACCAACCTCCACACATTCCAAAGCCACCTTCCCTAACCTCTTCCTGTGAGGCCTTGACCTGTCTCAAACCCAGCACTGCTCTCAGTAGGACTGCTCTCCCCAACCCTGATTTTTACCATATTGCTGTTGGCCTCAAAAGGCCCAGCACACACATGACGGGAAACATTGAAGACCTCAAACATGAAGAGAGGCCTTTACATGTGGGGAAAGGAAAGGATAACCTAAGACATATCCGTGAGCCTCAGAGGCCTCCGAGGAACTGGTATTTGGCCACACAGCATACCCCACTGCACAGCCAGAGGAGTTGCCTGGGCCCCGAATTCATGTGGGCTCAGAGGGTACAGGGAAGCATCACGGCGGGGCAGAGTGTCACTGGCCCTCTCGCCACTGGGCTGCAAGAATCCAAAAAGAGGCAGGAAACACTAACAGATGTGTCCTAGGTCTCCTCACCACACAGTTTCAGGAAGCACAAAAGGGAACCCAGGACACAACATCTTAGCATTAGGATTAAGCACCCCTACCCCTGCCCCGTGGTCTCTTTAAACATGACTCACCGAACATTGGGGCTCCACCAGCTCCAGGTTGCCCTGGATCAAGTTTCCTAAGACAGTTTTGAGACTAAAATATATTCTCTTCCAAATACATTTTAACTGAAAAGAAAATAAAAAATTTTATTCATAGACTATTTAAAGAATAAGGGTAAGTAATGAGAACCTCGTATTATCAAGGCTCCGGGGAACTGACCGGTTTACAGGCAAATTAAATGATGGGACTCCTCGACACTCAAACAAAGAGAATGAAGTAAATGTGTTGTTCACAAAGTGGCGTTGCAGAGTCCGTCTCCATAAATAAAGGTCATTCTCATTATTATAAAGTACTCGTAATGATTTTTAAATAGCAATAATGAATCTAGAAGAAAGAATTCAGAGAAGAAATGAGGAAGAAATTATTTATAAAGACGGACATAAGGGCAGAAGCAAAGAAAAAAAAAGGAAAACGTACCAAGGTTGTCGTTCTTTGAAAATCCCCAAGAAAATAAATAAATCTCAGGATAAATTAACCAAGAAAAGATGCAAGAAAGCCCAGGTCAGAACTAGAATAAAAAATTCAACGTGGCTATAAATGCAAGAGTGAGTAAAGATAGTGAGATGCTGCACGGTTCTTTGCCAAATATCAAAAGATTAATGAAATATATCAAATTTCCAACTGGAATTCCTCATCGGAAGTCGTCCCTGTAGGTTCCCCGCAGAGAAGGCCAGCACCTCGTCTCAGGCCCCTCTGCTGTCGCAGCTCGGGAACACGAGAAGTAAAATGATTTCAGTGGGGGGCGAGCGACCCGGGCCCCGCCTCCACCTGCGGCCTCACCAGCTGGCTAGCTTCCCTTCCTTTCCTATTCCGTCCTGCACCCTGCAAACACTGAGAAGGGCTCATACATTTTAAAAAGTCTAGATTTTTGCTGTTGTTAACAATATCAGAAAACACTCTGATCCTCCCATTGCATTGATCCATGACTCATGTCGCATACATTTGCCCAAAAGCGAGAACTGTTACAGTTCAGGACCTTATGACATTAAGAGTCAACAGAATGCACACATGTTGACATAGATCCGCAATACCTGGTTACCAGAAGTGGCATTTTCTATTTTTCAAACTATTTTCCACACGTCATCTTGTTCTCAGGGTAACGGGTTGAGGTGGGACAATCACTGTTGCTATTTACTGTCCGTGCTGTGTGTAGTGGATGCTGTGGGCTTCCCAGGGCATCTTCTAGGGAGCACTTGTCACCCCAGCTGCCGGACCCACTGTTGGCAGATGCCTTTTAGATCTCGGGCCCTTCAGGTTTTGCCCCAACTGCAGAGAACATCGTGACCAAGGGCAAGGCCCTTCCCGGTGCACCTGCAGCCCCGGATGGCCCAGACAACTCTGCGGGCCCTGTGGGTGCAGAGCCCCAGTGGGGTTGGCCCCCTGTGGGGTTGGCTGTTGCCCCTACTCCTGCTTCCTTCCTGACCTCCCCACGGATGTCGACCTCAAGGACTTGTCCTGGAACAGATCCACACGGTCAGCACCAAGTCCGGATCCACCTATGGAATGTCACCTGCCGCGTGCATGGAAGAGACCAGGAGGCATAGGGACTGAATAAACCCGTCAGTGTTACATCACGGTCACGTCCCGTGTCAGGTCAGGTCTTCTGACTCTTTCTCATACACTGAGGCCTGAATGAATCAGAAATTTTTAAAAAAAAATTGAATATTCTCTATCACATCAGTCATAGTAAACCCTTGTGAAAATCCACGTCTAGGAACAGAGGGGCCTGTGACGAACAAGCACACATTTTACATAAACAGAAATAAGGAGCTGCCTATATACGTAGCAGGTTCTCATTTAACAAAAGAGCAGAGAATTCATTTATAAACACGTTTTCACTTTTTGTGGTTGATTTGAAATCAGTTTCTAGAACCTCCGACTGGTGGTAATACACGTGTGTCTTGGGCTCCTGATGCGGGGTACGCGGAGGCTCGCCATCCTGCATCCCTCGCCTCGCTCCCACACCTACAACACACACGCAGCACACACACACTCTTTCTTCACACACAAGAGTGTGTGAACACTCTCCACACACGTGCACCCTCACATGCTTGGCTTCAGGAGGCCTTGGGGGACTTTTAAAATCCATTCAGCTAAAGAGAAATGTGACCCGAAGGGGAATCATGTGATGTTGAAACACATGATAGCATGAGAAGTTTGATAAGATAGAGGAGGAATGAGCAGCACTTGGCAGCAGCTGGGCTTGGCCTAATGACTGTGGTTATTTTGTTATGTGTTAGCTCACAAACAATAAAGTCACCCCCTCGTGGATGTCAGCATCCTGGAGCCTCCCGGGGAATCAAACTTGTATAGCTTGTGTAGAAAACAGGCAAAAATAGGGGCACCCACGGGGTGGAGTGGAGCACCTGCCTTCGGCCCAGGGCGTGACCCCGGGTCCTGGGATCGGGTCCAACGTCAGGTTCCCCATGAGGAGCCTGCTTCTCCCTCTGCCTGGGTCTCTGCCTCTCTGTGTGTCTCTCATGAATAAATAAATGAAATCTTAAAAAACAAACAAACAAAAACCACAAGCAGATCCCTGGCACAGGCCTCCAGGCTGTTCCCGTAAGACTCGTTCGTCTGCCACTGCGCACGCACTGCAGCTTGCAGCTCTGACACAGGAGGCCAGGCCCTCTGCTCCTGCCTCCCAGGAAGAGAGAACTTGCAAGAACGAAGTACTGCCATGCAGGCCTTGTGTGGTCAGCTGGGCAGGAAGCGCGGAACCACTGAGCAGGTGAGCTTCGCCTTCTAGCTTGAGCTGTCAACGGTCCCATTATGAGAATTTCCACGGGCACTGGAATTTTTTTTTTTAAGATTCTATTTATTTATCCATCAGAGACACAGAGAGAGGCAGAGACACAGGCAGAGGGAGGAGCAGGCTCCATGAGGGGAGCCCAATGCAAAACTCGATCCCAAAACCCCGGAGTCACGCTCTAAGCCAAGGCAGATGCTCAACCCTGAGCCCCTCAGGTGCCCCTGGAAGTTAATTCTAAAGTTGGCCCCTAGTCATGGCAATATCCAGAAGAACTACCCCAGATCTTCCCGCCAGTTGATGTCTGGGGAAAGCAACAATGACAACATTGCCTCAATAAGATCAATCTGCGTACTTGAGCGACTCGGCCAGGAACACGTGTTAATGACGCCGTGCAAAGCACGTGGGAGGATGCGCTTCTCCCAGCAGAGGTGGTGCGTCGGGGCACCGTGGCACTGGTGCCTGCTGGATCCAGCTGGTCAGCCACGGTTCATAAAGGACATGCAACAGGGACTGCGCTGGAGGATGAGTCCTTTCTGGCAAGCCGGGAAGGTAGCCTGGTGTGTGCACATGGGTGGGGGGGTGGGCGTGCATCCACATGTATGACTTGGGGTCACATGGGCAAAAGGACAGAGGGAATTTATGGAGACTCAGGGCAGTGCCTGCTGGTGCGAGGTAAGTGTGCGGGGTGACCGTAATGGGGTCCAGGCCGCTTCAGAAGGGGTGAGCTACTGAGCAAAAAGTGAGAACAGTTATGGTATCAGGTGGTTTCTCCAGGGGGCAATTCTTTCCGTCTTGGGTTTTGAGGAGGAATCAGAGTCATACCACAGCTTGAGACACCAGAACCGAAGTCTTGGTTTCGCTCTGCAGGGAGTGGTGGGGCAGGCTGCTTGGCTTCATAACCCTCGACCACGTCGCTAGGCCCCAGTGCCTGGCCGACCCCCAAGGATGGCTACGGGGTCTGAGAGCCAGTCTAAAGGCGGCAGAAAATGCCAACTGGTAAGGACCATCCCTACCTGCTGAGTAAAGCGGTCGGGCGGAGGCCCGGAAACTTTGAAAAATGGAAAGATTGTGGCTGAGGGAGAACAGTAATAAGAAATGGTTGTTTGAAGAAAAGGGTTGGATAGAAACACTGAGGGAGATGATGAGGTCATGACACAATCAGCAGTGAGCAATTTAGACTTTAAATTGAGTGAAACTACTGGGTTAATAACTCCTGCGCACTCTGGGTGTTTACAGTTCACTTTCAGGGGCTTCCAGGAAAATGGCCTTGTGCTTCTCCCAGAGTTTGAATCAAAGTCCTTACTTCTGAAAAGGAAGACGCTGTCCTAAGATTAGACACGAGTGAGTGACCAAAATCATTAAGTTCTATTAGAAATAGTGACTATCAAAAAAAAAAAAATAGCTTGACCTTTTGGACAAAATGGATATCTTCGGGAGGGAACAACAAGAAGAGAAAAAAACCCTTGTAAGAAGAGCCAGATTAGGGTTTTGAGGGCCCCACGTATGAAATGGGAAAATAGGATAAAATCAGAGGCAAGAAAACAGCATGGTATCATGGAAGGTATTTCTGCACAAAATTCAGAGCTGCACCCCAGTTAGAACGCTCAAGATGACAACGTTACAGATGCAGTGCCGATAACAAAAATAAAATGGTTTTAAGTACACAGAGTCACTGGATATATGAAAATACCAGGCCAAATTCCAAATTCCATGTATGAGTTCTCAAATGCAAATACACTTCATACTTATTATCTAATATTTGGAACAGGAAATACTATTATTGAATTGTGGTATAATTATAGGATCTTGGCCACTACTGTATCCTCAGAGAACCACAGAACCAAAGGGTGCAGTAGGCAAGTCAGCTTTATCTGATCTACACAGAACTAGTTTCTTAAATATTTTATTTATTTATTCCTGAGAGACCCAAAGAGACATAGACAGAGACACAGACAGAGGGAGAAGCAGGCTCCCTGTGGGGAGACTGATGCAGGACTCGATCCCAGGACCCTGGGGTCACGCCCTGAGCTGAAGGCAGATGCTCAACCCCTGGGCCACCCAGGTGCCCCTTAAATATAAGTTTAAAATGCAAATGTTTTAGTACTTCATAAAGTAATTGCAACCTTATGGAACACTTAGTGTGTCCCAATTGCTTGTTTTCCTAAATTCTTCATGTGTGTTATTTCATTAGGTCCACACATCATGAAGTAGATACTGTTGTCTCCCTTTTATAAGTAGAGATACTAAAGTCTTGGAAAGTTAATTTACCCAGATCTACACAAATGCTAAGAAGCAAAGATTTGACTGAAATCTATCTCTGATGCTAAAGCCCACATTTGCCCTCATAAAATGACTCTTTCCTTGCTCAGTCTCAATAAGAAGCAGGAATCAAATTCACTTTACCTTCATAGCATAGCCCTATATCATGTTGTATTTGTAACACCCTCATCTAGACTAATTTTCCCTCACATACACACACACACACAAAAATCTCTAAAGTATAATAAATAAACTTCGAAGAAGAACAAGAATAACAAGAAGAAGAAGAACAAGAATAACAAGAAGAACAAGAACAAGAAGAACAAGAAGAAGAAGAAGAAAAAATTCAATCTTTGGGACATCTCATGACTTTGGTGCCAAGTCATGTAGCTAGTCACCTAGCCGGGCAAGACACGAACTTCTGACCCTGAAAGTCATCAGAGAGGTCAAAGTCTGTCAATTTAGACTTTAAACAGTAGTAAAACATGGTCTTCCAGAAACTTCTGGATTGGAAGAATTTGGGAAAAGATAGTTAAGAAAACAAAAACAAGCAAGTTTCCTAATAGAAGCAGAAGTTGAGGCTACAACATTACCTCAAACAAGGTTGAATGTAAGGATAAACCAAAGAGGAAAGATGCAAATCTGATCCCATTACTTTCTGGTTTTATATCTGTCAGGAGTTCCACTAACCTGTATGGTAAAGATCAGAATCCATAGGATGGTCTGCAGACTTCCGACCTACGAACGGCGACTCTACCTCCAGTCTCATTTCTAGCCATTTCTGCTGCCTGCGTGTACTTCAGCTCTTTCAAGGGGCCTTATTCTCCTGTCTCTGGACCTTTAAAATATGTTGCATGTTTTGAATTCAAAGACAAAATGGGCGGGGGGCACGGGGGCACCTGACGTGGGCCGGCAGTCACCACCCAGTACAGTTCAAAAATCTGCTCACAGGCAATATCCAGGTGGATAGTGGTCGTTAATCCAGATGCCAGGCTTTTCCACCTCAACGCCAGGTGATCCGTGGTTACAAGAGTACCTGTGTCACCAGAGTTTGAGAAAGTGGGAAGTCGAGCTCAAGATGGAAAATTGCAGCAAAGGATGCAGCCAGAAGGCAGAGCGGATAAGCAAAACCATCATTAGTAGCACCTCAAGGGTACAGTGGCACATCATCACCTGGTGCCTGAAGACGGAGTCAGTGAGTTGTTAATTATTGCATATGGGTTAGGAGGGATGAAGAGGCTCCACAGTGAACTCGAATTAATAACCTAAGCAAGCAACAGCCATTAATAAAGTCATTAATTAGGATTATTTTTATCCTTTGATCATCAACCCTAATTATTTGTTTGAACTGAGATCCTGTTGTTGCCGATCGACGTGGCAGGCAGTAGAGGAAAATACGCTTATATTTCCTGAATCTGGATTGCACAATTTTGCCAAACTGAGTCCTAGTCTCGCTGACTGTTTTAATAACAAGGTTTCAGTGGAAAGGTTTTTCTTTACAATGGATATAGGAACCTCATTAGTAAATTCGCTAATTAGTCTGACTTTAATAGATAAACCCATTGAAATAGGAGAACAGACTAATCAGTTTTGCTTAAGGAGCCTGGTTACCTTCCATTTTAAAAACCCTTGGGCTTAGGATGAGATATTTTATTTCTAGTGAATTATCTTTGGAAAATGAATTATAATTTCACATCATTGTAACCATACTAAACCCGACCACTGGATTAATGACCATGACAGCTATTACAATTGTCCCGTTCCAAATAATAATTAAATATATTGAAAGTTGCCTTTGCATATGGTACTATTTTAATGATCCTAAATAAAACTGACAACTATCATTAAATCAGTTTGTTTCATGGCTTAGGACATTCCAAACAAACCATATATCTTAGAGTTTGGTATGACCAATTCTGACTTGTCGATTAATCAATTAAATTAAAATAATTTTATACGCTTTTTAGTTTTTTCACACTACATAAATTAAATGGCGAATTTCAACAGATTTTGTTACTTACTATGCTGTATTATTTTTGCTTTTCTCATTTCACCAGTGCATTAACCAAGGTATGATCAGGATACACAAATATTTCAACGAGCAGCTTAAGAAAGGAGCCCCACTTCCAGGGAAGTGGGCAGGGGTAGAGATACTTTAGCAAGGGCCAGATACCCATTACAGCCATGCAAAACCATTACCATTCCTAGGGCTAAAAAGAGCATGGAGAGCATGGCCAGAGCCCACTGAGAGCTAGAATTTTGGGGGACTGGACCACTGGCATACAGATGCTGCCAGAGAACTTGTAAAAAATGAAAGACAGGAAGAGCAGGAGTAAGTATTATAGCCTTTTGCTCTATTCCACTACAATCGGACAGTGGCCCCCATTGGCTTGATCCAACCAGAAGACTGTCTACTAGGGAAATGTGAAGGTGTAGTCAGTCCACAGAGCCCAGCGTCCCAGGGCAGTGTGTAGTAGGGAAGGGCCGAGAGTGCATTAGGATGAGGCAAATACAAAATTTAGCATAATTTGTAATACAAAGAGGTATAAATAGCACGGAGGGAACGTAAGTTTTTCTAACAAGGCTTTTAAGAAGAATATTTTATTTTGTATCATAAAATAATTCAAGTACACAGGATAATATAGAGAATATTCTACTAAGATTTTTCTAATCTTAAAAATTGCCCATGTTTGCTTCATGTGTTTAAAAATATATGTGTATATATGTCATATGTATAGTTGAAGCCTTCCATAAAATTCTAAACCTTTTCTCCTTCCATTTCTAGGGAATTTTATAACTGATAATTCCACAAGTGTAATTAGGATTTTACTTCATATACACATATACGTATATATATATATATATATATATATATATATATATATATATATATAAACATACATGGTAATATAAAATATATAATAAATATGTACAATATTGTTTAGTATGTCTCGGTCTTCAAACAAATTATATTAGCTTGCATAAATATATTTTACAGGCTCACTTTTCTCATAACCTTTTAACTTAAAACATTCAGGGAGATACAAGACATGCTAGGTCATGCATTATAGCTTTACCATATCCCATTATATTCGATAGGAAGGTTTCTTATGAATTTTCATATTGTAAATTATCTAAGAGGTTCCCAATTTTTAGCAATTGGAAGTAATGTTATAATGGACATAATTATGATTCTCTTTTTGTGCCCTCGGGATCTGCTCGGCATTGTCAGGTAGATACTGTGTCATTTGATGAAAATGTGCTGGTAAGCCTCCTTCATCTATGACTCAGTGGCTCATGTCATACAATCACCAAGTTTCCCACAACCCAGCGTTCAGTTTCTATCAAGGTTCCAGCTGTGTGAGAACTATTTCTTAGGAGAATAGCTATTATTTCTAAAACAGCACATGACCTTAAAACCAAATCCAGGAGTGCCTGGGTGGCTCAGTACGTGAAATGTCTGCCTTCAGTTCAAGTCATGATCCGGGGTCCTGGGATCAAGCCCCACGTCAGGCTCCCTGCTCAGGGGAGGAGTCTGCTTCTCCCTCTCCCTCTGCAGCTCCTTTTGCTTGTGCTCTCTCTCTCTCTCAAATAAATAAATAAATAAATAAATAATAAATAAATAAATTCCTTAAAAAAAAATCCAGTTGTTCAATTGGCTATTGATAAAGGCTGACTAGAAACAAGAACAGCTAGAGACAATACAATGCATATTCATCAGAAAGTACTAGAAAATTGTCAAAGCAGTGAAGAATTATAAAACAAGGATTTGGAAGAATATTAGGAGAGTGAGGCTGTGTCCACAGTCACTTCACCTTGAAAATGTTGGAGAAGACAAAGGCTGGGTGAGTGGTGCTCTCCATGGACAGAAGGGAAAGATGGAGAGAGACTGGTATTTGGACTCACAGGTACAGCCCCTTGGAAAATAACCCAAGTATCTTCATGAGATCTGAGGCCCGGATTATAAACGTCTCATTTCCTGATGAGATTAAATTAACCCAGGATGGTTAGTGATTTTAGACCAGCCACCAGCAGGTAGTAAACACAAATCTCCAGAGGAATATCTAGTGATTCAATTTTTCTCATATATTTTGGTTCACTGTGTGGTATGTGATCAAAAAGAACCAGGCATGCTAGTAGAGAATGATCACAAGACCAAAAAAAATTAAACAATAAAAGAGTCAGGTTGTGCAGTTGTTTTGTCTTTTCTGATTGTGCAGTTCTTATTTTACTCACCAAACATTTGTATATCACTCAATATGTACTAGCCTTGTTTTATGTACTTAAAAAAATGCTAATCTGATAGATGTAATCCTCATAACCACCCTAGAAAGTAGGCATTTTTGCTTGCCCTATTTAGCAGATGGGGGCTGTAGGAGATGTAGTAATGTAATGTGAAGATGCTCACATTTTAACACCTGAAATCTGTAAATATATTGCCTTACATGGCAAAAAAAAAAAGTCTTTAAAATTTTAAGTTAAGGATCTTGATATGGGGTGATTATCCTGGATTATGCAGGTAGGCTCAGGGTGATCAACCACAAAGACCCTGAGGTAGAAGGCAGGAGGGTAGGAGTGAGAAAGGGAGATGTGATGAGCAAAACAGATGTTGGAGTGATGAGAAGGGACATGAGGAAGGAAAGCAGGTGGCCTCTTGAAGCTGGGAAAAGCAAGGTACTGGGCTATCCTCTAGCCTCCAGAAGGCACACAGCCCAGCCAACACCTGATGTTAGTGCTCTTGACCTCCAGAACTGTATGGCAAGAACTTGTGTGGTTTCATGCCACTATATTTTTGGTATAGATATTTAAATAATAGCCAGTATCCTGATTTGATTTTAAAATATAGGAATTAAGTGGGCACCATATCTAGTAGTTATTTCTGTTGTCTCTCAAATACGTTGACTTATTTCCTTGTGTGTTGGGGGTCTTTGCTGTCTTATATCCTCTTTTTTTTTTTTTTCTTATATCTTCTTGATCACATTCTTAGGAATCCTAAAGGCCTGAGCTGGGGATCTTTTACTCCAGAAAAGAGTCTCATCTATTTATGATGGAAATCAGGGTAGTGCCAATCTCGGAACACATTATTGTTCTTTGAAAATCATAGACCTAATGCAAGAACCTCTGATTTAATTCTTTCCCTTGGCAGATGGGCCTACTGTAGTGCTATTTCCCTTGTCCCTTGAGCTACCACTAATCCATTTATGTTTAGGTTTATGTAAAGAGAGGTGATCCTTATAGATTTCCCTTACTTCTTGGAAGTCCACAAATATATGAAAAAGAGTAGTATATTAAAGGTCTAGTCATAGAGTAAGAAACACTTCATAGTATATAGTCCATCAAATTGCTGAAAGGAGTTATTTTTTGTGCTTTTAATTATTTCATATTATTCAATCACATGATTTTGCTTATTTAACTTATATAGCAACACTTCCAGCTGGACACTCAAATTGTTTCTTTTCTTTTTCATTTTTATGATAACATTGTGATACAGACTTTTGTGTATCACTTAAGCTCTATCTCTGATTAAATCCTTGGGATAGAGCTTTATGAATTGATTACTGGATCGAAACATCCATACTGTTTAAAAGTTTGGAAGTATATTGTCAGGTTGTATTCCAGAAAATGTCGACCAATCTGTACTCTCAACCAGCAGTGTGTAGTAGTTCATGTGTTTAATTTTCGCGTGCTTGTTTATCTAAGCTACTCTCCTTTGGTATGTGAGGTTTAGTACATAGAGTTGGTTCATTAGAGTGGTGAATACGGTAGAAAGAAGTCAGGTGGGTTCCCTGTTCTACGTGAGTACAGCTCTTCCAGGCTGTCTTTTTGTTTGATCACCAGGAGATGATCCTAGAGCACCTGGAAGAAGGTTGATAAAGAAATATGAGAAGATAGGATCACAAAATTAACTGCAAACAGTAAGCCATACCTCTTTGGGAGATTTGCTAAGAGCTGACCCAATTTACAGCATAAGAAATCTTAATAAACCAAACATCCTCTAAATTTCACAGACATAAAAATAAAAAATAATTTTCCCATGGTGGTGGGGGGCGGGCAGGAAATCTGTACAAGGATTTATTTCTTTTAACTAAGGAGAGGGGAGGAAAAATGGTTGTATTAAGAAAACCACTTTTACTTGCATTACTGCTGACAGGGCCCAAACTAGCAAAACAAACACGCTAGATTTCAGCTGTCGACATGATTAACTTGGCAAAAGTAGAAGCTGCTGACACACTAATAAGAAAAGATTTATTTGCAAAAGATCTCTTGTTGCCTCTGAAGAAGATTATGTAACTGTATGCTATTTTTTTCTAAAAAAAAAATACTCCTTAACTCTGAAATATCTCTACAAGATTGGAAACTCTTAAAAGGACTAAGTGTTACACAAGAAAAATAGGTAAAAAGATATTTTTATCTTTCGACTTGCTTTTCTGTAAGCTCTCTGCTAAATGAGATCATATTCATATCAAAGTATATGTGTAAAAATAACGTGCTCTTCACTTCAAATTGGTTGGACCCATGCACATACATATAATGTGGCCTAAACAAATATTCACTATGCTAGGGCATATTTCTGATTCATGTGGTGGGAGCCTTCCTCTGTTTGCACACTCTCACAATTTTTGAAATTCAAAGAACTCTACTAGCCTGTAACAAGTCATCAAGTCTGTGGTACCTAGCGTAGGACTTAGATGTTTGGTGTACCCTCTTTGTCTATGATCATAAAAATGTATCCTGTGATTAATTGTCTCTGGAAATGAAGTTCGACAAATAAAAAAGGTTGATCTGTACTTGTGCAAGGGTCACATGTTCCTGCTTTGAAGAAGAATTTTGTGTCCTAGAGATTCATGTCTCCTGATGGCTATTGTCCAGGAAGTTGGCTCCTCGTCAGCTGTTATCCGAGCACAAGGCCAGATACATTTTAAAGTTTTCTCCTTTGTAACACTTTAAAAGTTATTTTTTTAAAAAACTTAGTTTAAAAGTATGTTAGGAGCTCCTGGGTGGCCCCGTGGGTTAAGTGTCTCCCTTGGGCCAGTATAAGATCTCAGGGTCCTGGGATCGAGGCCCGATTTGGGTTCCCTGCTCCAACGGGGGGGTCTCCTTCTCCTTCTCTCTCTCTGTCCCTCCTTCTGCTGGTTCTCTCTCTCTCTCTCTGTCAAATAAATAAACAAAATCCTTTTTAAAAAGTACTTTAAAAATACTTTATTATTTTAAAATAACAAACGAAACTGAAAAAGTTAAAGAATCTTAAAGAACAAAAACAATTGTTATATCATCAAGCGTGTGAACTATATTTGACATTAAAAAAATATGAATCTTTCTTAATCTGGGATAGTAAAAGTGACTGAAGACATTCTACAGTAAGAAAGGGAAAATAGCGTCTGCCATGTGACTCGGTCAGTTGAGCATCTGACTCTTGATCTCAGCTCAGGTCTTGATCTCAGGGTTGTGAGTTCAAGCTCCATGTTGGGCTTTATGCTGGGTGTGGAGGATATCTTAAATCAATCAAGCAATCAATCAATCATCAATCTAAGAAAAACACAATAATATATAGTTATAAACCTATTGTATTGACAAATAAAACACTTGTTCACAATGTTCCTGCCACTTACTTAGTTTAAAATATGGAAAATATTGATTTCCTTAAAAGAATATACTTTGTCATTAATTGAAATTTTAAATTAAATGGTAGTGTGTTGAAATAAAAAAAAAAAAAAAAGCTACAGTGCAAGCCATAATGGAAAGACTCTTACCTACATTTTAAATATAAACTAGTTTGAAAGATTTCATTAGTACTTTTTGAAAATGCCCCTCAGATAAGGAAGAGAATCCTCAAAGATAAAGTGATTTTGATATGTTAAATAACAAAAATAATTTTAGAATGGTCGAACCAGCAGTTCCTTCAATCAGGTAACTGATTACCAGTATATGGAAAAATAAATTTTTGTTATATCTAAGGATGAGATAGACAAAACAACAAAAGCCATGTGATTGAATATCACACAGATGCAGGGGTATTTTTTCACATGCCTCTTGGATGTGTTTCCAGGCTCTCCTTAAATAAAGTTCTCTGGTCCTTTGGATTTGAAAATGTTGCCTTATTTCTCTATCATGGGTTTTAATTACAATGTCTCACTTTTTATGTTTATTAACTAAGAATCATAAAGAATAATTTTCTATGATATTCCATGATTGATATCACATCCTAAGTTATGAACTTTTTTTTTTTCACCTGGATCATTCCGTCTGACTACATTAGAATAAATATTCTGAGAATTAACACAACCACCATAGTATGGGAATGTAAAAAAATGACTTAAGTTTTAAAAAAATAATGATGTAAACCCTAAATATTTTTTTTAACTTAAACACTGTTGTGTTTACAGCATCTATCAGGGATATAAGTGTCATTATTCGATTATTAGATATGTGGAAAAAAGAGGAGAAACATTTGGGCTTTTTCTTTCCAATTGCTATATTTTCTACCATCATTTATTGGGAAACAATATAGCTGTTGATACACTATAATATTAACTTAGATGCAATTAGTAGACTTGAGTGAGGAAAAAAGTTCATATTCACCACATAAAAAAGGAAGTCCTCTTTGATGTTCTTCAAGTTATTATATGATTAAAATTGTTCAAACTTTAAGGACTATGTATTATGTCTACTGGATTTGATTTTATAAACAAAGTCTACTCCCCACCTTCTATCCTTAATAACATTTTATATTCTAATTATTTTATTTTTCTTTACCTTTCTTTTCTTTGCCTTTACCTAAAGGATTTGTACTCACCCTTTATATTATCCTCATAACACAGTTTTCCTGATCCCAAACTACTTTGATTACTTTAGTAACTGTTATCCATGATTTCCCAACTCCTAGAAGCATTCTCTGAATTATGCAAAACACTTCACTTGCAAATATATGATAATCATGCACAAGAATCATAGATGATTACTTTTTGTCCCCGGAAAATGCACTTCTGGTGGCCCAAACTATCGTTCTACACAGAAGCACAGAACATCAATAGCCAAAAGGAGTGGTCTAAATTTTTTTTTTCTTTTTAAAGATTTTATTTATTCATGAAAGACACAGAGAGAGGCAGAGACATAGGCAGAGGGAGAAGCAGGCTCCATGCAGGAAGCCCGATGTGGGACTTGATCCCAGGTCCTTAGAATCATGCCCTGAGCCAAAGGCAGACGGTCAACCACTGAGCCACCTAGGTGCCCCAGTCCAAAAATTATTCTATATTATTTCCTTGATTATTAATTACACAGATTCCACCAATATCTAAGTATATTTTGGGTTATTTTTGCATAAGTATCAATTTTCACCTTTCACCTTCAGTACACCTTCTACTGTCTCATGGTCATGAATTAAACAATTTATTTCTTGTTTTCCTCATGGTGTCATGCTACTAGCGGCATACAGACTTTGTCCACCCCTCTTGCTACAACGCTAGCTCTACCGTCCCCAGTGATCATTACATTATGTGGAGAAGGAAAGTGAAAACTGTGAAGGTGACCAAGGAAAAGTTTATTAGAGAACCAAGATTTTGCAATACTTTTTAAGAGCAGTCTACACGTCACTTTGAACACCTTCCTTGTGATACTTTGGTTTAATAGATGCAACTCCCCATTCCTGAAAGTCTGACTGGGAATATCAGTCAGGAAGAGCTGCCGTAAAATACCACAGGCTGGAGGGCTTAAACAATGTATTTTCTCAAGTTCTGGAGCCTAGAAGTCTAAGACCAAGGTATTGGCCTATTTGGTTTCTCTGGAGGCCACTCTCTGCCTTGCAGATGGCCACCTTCTCACTGCATCCTCATATGGCTTTTCTTTGTAGGTAATCATACTTGGGGTCTATTTTTTTTTCTCCCAAAAGGCCAACAGTCCTATCAGTGTAAGGCTCCATCCTGATGATCTCACTTAACCTTAATTTCCTCCTTCAAGGCCTCATCTTCTAGTATAGTCAAGTTAGTGGTTAGGGTCTCAACATATTAATTTGAGAGGGAGATACAATTTAGTACATAATACTAGGCTCTATCCTCTTTAAAAAAAAGTTTCCCAAAACCCACAGTTATGAAAAAGTTTTGACATCAGCAACAATTTTATTTAAAGATTTTATTTATTTATTTGAGAGAGAGAGAGAGAGCACGTGTGCAAGAGAGAGAGAGAGAGAGAGCACGAGCAGGCGGGAACAGCAGAGGGAGAGGGAGAAGCTGACTCCCGCTAAGCAGGGAGCCCGATGTGGGGCTCGATTGATCCCAGGACCTGAGCGAAGACAGGTGCTTACCCCACTGAGCCCCCAGGCGCCCCAACATCAGCAACAACGTTGAGTGAGACTATCTCATGCTCCCAAGGTATGTCACTCTGTACCCAAACAACTTATTTCTGTTAAGTCCCTTTAGAGGATATTTTTCTCATTTTATACACACCAGAAATTACTGTAGGAAAAAAAAAAAAAAGTACTTGCTATTTTTCTTCAGGAACAGCTTTTTTTTTTCTTTTCAATCAAATACTTTATGAGAGCAAGACTACCAAAGAGAAGAGGTATCACACATGTACCATGGTATGCATCAGACAATTGTTCTACTAAGTCCCTTGGGTTGATGGGTACGTGAAATCAGAAAGACAACGTTACATATCCATAAGCTTATAGGTGCTTACTGTTTCTCCTCAAATGCCTTTTTCTCTCTTAAGAGTCATTTTCTATATAAGGAACGGATTACCCGCCTTAAAACTTCATCCAACTGATACTGGCTTACGCAACAAAAAGACCCCAGGATCTCAATTTAAATTGCATTTTAAAAATTATTTATGGCGGGCTTTGCTGTAGTGAGGCCTTAGGTCTTCAGATCTTCAAGAATAGGGAACAGCAGGTGAATCATAAAGGCTTAGCTTTATAACATGCTCTTCCCAGGTCTCCCCGCCCCTCACAGCATTTCTGACCTCATACACAATGTGACCTTGCCGCAGAACCTAATAGAACCAGATGTGAAGTACGCACAGAAAACAGGTGTAATTCCAAGTTTACCGTGGATTATCGGGGATAAGAAAACAGGCAGATGTGTGTGTGTGTGTGTGTGTGTGTGTGTGTGTGGTTGACCTATATTGGTTTCAGATTTTGTGAGTGAATAAATGATCTGGGGAGGAATAAATGAGCCTCTTTAATACTAATTAATTCTTTCAATCATTCATTGTTTCAGAGCAGCCAAAAATCTCTTCCAGTCTACCAAATTAATTATTACCTTCTCTCCTCCTCCTCCTCCTCCTCCTTCTCACTCACCTTGCTGTGTTTATGAGCATGTGTATCAGACTGCTACCGATGAATAGTTAAAATGATCTGTTGGAGGGAAAACCAAGTGAATGAAGTTTCAGCATGAAAAAGAAATTTGCTGGGTCAGTAAAACATCAAAGACATGCCTGGGCCATATGAATTAGAAAAGAATGAGCAGTTCATCTTCCAAATGAAAAGGAGAGTAAGAACTGTGGATTTCCAAATGATTTTCTTAAAGGAAACTAATTCAAGCCCCTAATGTATAAGCTTCAAAAAAAAATCTTCTTAATAAAAGTGCTCTCGGTTAGATATAAATAATCAAGTAATCAATACCTGCTGTGCACTGACAAGTAATATAGTTGAGTAGAGGGCAGAAGAAAAAGTGTTATGTTTAAAATATATTTTAAAGATTTCAACGGGAGAGAAAGTTCAAAGCCCTTTCAGAAATTCCTCCAGGAAGAAAGACTTCAAGAGGCTGATGAAAATAAGTAGGGGAAATATAAAACAGGGCTCTGTGGCCTCCTTTTCATGGTAATAAAATATGTATTTTTCCCCCTTGGGGAGTGGGGATGGTCCTTCTGTTGAATCACTGGAAGAAAACACAAAGCAGGAAACCATGTACTCTTGGCGAAGGTAAGATAGGAATAAAACATCCACCTGCCATCACAAGAGCTAAAAGGACTCCTGTTCTCCTACATCTGGGTTCTTGACAAATATTTAAAATGGGAAGAGCTTAGGTCATGCGGGTGGAAGGGACGTGGTGAGGGGGAATTTGCTGGCTGGCTTTGAAAATGAAAACAGCTCGACGTGGATGGACCTGGAGGGTATGATGCTGAGTGAAGTAAGTCAATCGGAGAAGGACAAACATTATATGGTCTCATTCATTTGGGGAATATAAAAAATAGTGAAAGGGAATAAAGGGGAAAGGAGAAAAAATGAGTGGGAAATATCAGAAAGGGAGACAGAACCTGAGAGTCTCCTAACTCTGGGAAACGAACTAGGGGTGGTGGAAGGGGAGGTGAGAGGTTGGGGGTGACTGGGTGACAGGCACTGAGGGGGGCACTTGATGGGATGAGCACTGGGTGTTATTCTATATGTTGGCAAATTGAACACCAATAAAAAATAAATTTATAATAAAAAAATTAAAAAATGAAAATGAAAGCAGCTTAATCCTAGTTGTCTCGGGGTTTTCTGAAGGTTAGAGGGTTTCTTGAGAGGCTAAAGAAAAATGGGGGTGAAAAGAGATAAACTCCAGCCGGTATGAACCGAATATCACAACTTTCGGTGCTGAATTGATTTTGGAACACGCTCACTATGGTTTATCTGTATGTCTGTGATTTCCTCATGGACTAAAACTAATCCACGGTACTCTGCATTCCCTCTGTCAGTTGTCTAAACTCTCCATTCAAATTTTGAAGCACTCATCAAATGTCAGACTGCAACCAAAAATGCCTGGGACAAGAACCTTGCTTTCATCATCCACCCGCTTAGTAGTCGTATTTACAGTACGAAGCCATTCACTGTGGCATGGCATTCCATTGCTTCTATCACACGCCCTTAATCTTAAAGTTCTTCAGATACTATCTCCTGGGATTATATTCTTGGTCTCCAAGTGTTATTGACTCAGACACCTGCCCCCAAATTCATATGTTGAAGGCCTAACCCCTAGTACTTCAGAATGTGACTGTATTTGGAGCTAGAGCTTTGAAAGAGATGATTAAGTTAAAATGAGGTCATTAGGGTGCATTTTAATACAGTGTGACTGGCCTTCCTAAAAAGGGGAAGAAATTACCCCCCAACAACACCGAAGGGAAAGTATATGAGGTCACAGTGAGGAGAGAGGCTTCCCGAAAAACCAAATCTGCCAACACCTTGGTGTTGGACTCCTAGCCTCCAGGATGTGAGAAAATAAATTTCTTTTGCTTAAATTCCCAGTCTCTGGTATTTTTATGGGAATCCTCATGAACTAGGTTTTAGTTCAAGTCAATTAAAATTCCCCTCCCAATCTTTTATTTATTGAATTATTTATTTTTTGAACATTTACTAAATGCCAAATATATATATTATTATATATTTTATTTATATATAAATATATATTTGGCAATAAAATAATATAATATAATGTAATATAATATAATATATATTATATATTGTTTGTGTGTTAAAGCACAAACAAAAACTGAATGTAAATTAGCATCATCCTCATTTTAAAAGTATTATTAGTACTTTGCCCTAAATCATACAGTTTGTTAACACTGGCTGCACCATTTGGATTTTGCTTTTACGCATTACAATATTCTACTTCCCAGATATGAACTCCTCACATTCCTACTCATTCCAGCTTACTTTCTTTTCCCTTTTTTGGGCCCTCATTCCTGGACTCCTGCTTCAGGACCCTGTTCACAACACCAAATTTTCTAGACCTGATATCTCCAACGTCAAAATTACAAGCAATGTAACCACAAATTCAGTACAGTGGAAAAAGAACAGACCTCAGTAGAAATTCTGATCAATAGTTGCATGATTTGAACCCACCTAATCTGTGTGCCCTAAGGTATCTGAAGGGTGGCGTTACAGCTCCCGGGAGAGCTCCCCTGAAGTTTGATGTAAAGTCTGTGCACAGCCCCTGCTTTACAAGAGTCTTACATATCAACTGGATCATAAATAGCCTTTAACACAGAGTCTGTGACTCTAGCACAAGACTTCATTTTTGTGTGATTAATAGAACTGTATAAGGAGAACTTTAAGATTCTTTGAACAAATTTTCATATTGCTAGTTCCCTGACAATTAAAAATTCATTATTTGCACAGTAAGATAAACCGTAACGAAGCAAATGATTCTTCAGATCTATATTCTCATCTCAGGATTGTTTTTTTTTTCCTTGGGTGCCGCTAAGCAGAGAATCAATTGTGAAATTATTGAGAGCGAGAGCTCTCAATTCATTGCCAAACTGAGTTGTGGGCAACATAAGCCAAAGTAAAGAATTATTCAGAAAAAAATCTCTATCCTTCATTATGACTTCATTTGTTAGTTCATTCACTCAATAAGTAACCAATGAATGACTAATATGTGCAGGGCGCTGAGAAGATGCAGATTTTACAAGAATAAATCAAGAAGGACAGAGTTGATAAAAAAAAAAGACGTAAATGTGATTAATACAGGATAAAAAGTGAAAACTTTTTGTACTAGGATTGCACAGAAAAATCCCAAGAGAGTCTCTAGGTTGAAGAGATTATTTTTAACTGACTTCATTAGGGTGGGCAACATAAAAGGCATAGAGTTTAAACTGGGTTGTAGAAGATGAGAGATATTTAGTCCTTAAGGAAACAGGAGTGTGGGGAAAGCAAAGAATGTTTTTAATGGAGATGAGAAAGCAGTGGGCATATGTACAAGAACCCACAAGTTCCATTTGGCCATGAAGGAGTTTTCCGGATTGAAAAGTCGAAAACAAGTTTAGAAATCATGAATGTCTTTAATGCCAGATTAAGGAGTTTTGATTCATTCTGAATGTAGCAGAGATTAATTATAGATTTTTGAGCAAGGGGGCATTACTCAATCAGAGCTGTGACATTGCTTTAAGTAAACTTTGCTCCCTAGTCCACCCCAGTAAGGAAGGAGCAGGACTAGACTTACATTTAAGTTACAAATCAGCATATTTCTGATCCTGCCCTGATTTGAGTCAAATGCCTTTAAAAATCCTCTAGATCAAGAGCTTTAATCTTATACCTGGGTATAGTACTTAGGGGTTCCATAAACTAGGTATAGCCCAAAGATTACGTCTTTCTCTCTTTCTCCCTCCCTCTCTCTCTCTCTCTCTCTCTCTCTCACACACACACACACACACACACGCACTTTTTTTTTTATTACCTTCTTAAAGGTAATTTAAAAATGACTATTTGAGGGTGATTGGGTGGCTCAATTGGTTAGACTTGCTTTCGGCTCAATTCATGATCTTGGGGTTGTGAGATCAAGCCCCGCGCCCTGCTCCACACTGGGTATGGAACCTGCGTAAGATTCTATCTCTCCCTTTGGGCCTCCCCACTTACTCTCTCTCTCTCAATCTCTCTCTCTCTCTCTCAAAAAAAAAAAAAAGTCTACTTGTGTGTGAAGAAAATGATACTTTAATGCCTTTATGTCTTTGCTGTAAATGGCATAATACACTATTGTGCATACATATGTGAATATGGTCATCCCGCCATGTTTTACTTAAAATATCATTTAGTATAGTTTCTGGTTGATATAAATTAATAAAAACATATTTTACCATTTTTTGTTGAGCATAATTAAGTTGGAAGCTCTCAAAGAAAAGAAAGTTAAAAATGAAACGACTTCTGTTTTCATTTGTTTGGGCTCTGAACATTTTATCTCTAAAAAAGAAAGAAACAAGGAAGGGAGAGAGAAAGAAAGAGGAAATTAATTTTAATTTTAATTTCATTGAAGAACCTGATTGGCCATAAAATCACGAGATCTGTAGAATGGCTTTGTTTTTTCCCCCCTGCTGGCCAGCCAAAACTGAAGTCTTCACTAAGACTAAAAAAGCTTCTCCGATGTATTGAACCTGAGATGTATCGGACACAGCAGAGAAGATGGGTGGTTTAAAGGGCCTGGAGATTGACGCTGTCCTGAATCAGACCCCCCCTGCAAGGCATTATGCAAGATTGTGGATTCCATTTCTAATTATGATCTAGAGCTGCCCACAATTGAAGAGACCTTGATGCAACCATGTTTCTTGGCAATGACTAGGCTGGTCTGTGGCTTATTGTTCAAGAAGAAAACTGAAGCAGTACCTGTGACAAATGACACCACCCACTCGAGAAACAAGTATTTATTTTCTAACATATGAGAGAAGGTCATGAAGAATGAGAGGTACCGTCTTTTCTCATCAGCCTGCAGTGCCATGAAACTCACTAAATAGCTCCGCGCAGCCAACTCCCAGGTTTCAGTTTCTGTGCACCCGGATGACATCAAAAAGAATTTCTATTTGGAGAGTGTCTTTTAGAATCCTCAAAATCCCCTGAATTTTTCTCTTTACTGAAAGAGAATTCTTGGTCCTCTGTTCAGAAATAGAATGTCTGCAAGGCTTAATGACGCTGTTTCTGCTGTTTGGGCAAATAAAAATATGAAAACAAGTCATGATTCATAAAACAGTTGTCAGACAGCACCCAAAGGTTCTGGAAGAAAGTCTGGATGTTTGCTGCGAGACATTAATTTCAATGAAGGTGCTGATCCCCACTTTTTAAAATGCTTCAGAGAAGAACTGACAGCACAGGGTGAAGTGGCTTCCTTGTGGCCGAGAATGTTTTTGCCTCTCAGTAATAAATAATTACCGAAGTATCTGAATGAAACTCAGGCGGGTGTTTGGCCATTTCTGAATGAACAGGAAAGCTTCTTCACAATAATTGGCCAGGAAGTGGTTCATTCAAGGCTTCCTATGTTGGCTGAAATATTTCAATATACAAACAGGTCTTCTTCTTTTTTTTTTTTTTTTTTGGCCTGTTTGATCCCAATGTTTGTGAGAGGATTTTATTAAAATTTCCAGTTACAACTTCTGATTTACATTCCACCCTATGGTTCTGCCAAAAACTACTTAAAATATTTTGAAGTATACAATGGTTATAACTTTCTTATCCACTATTCCTTTTACAAGTTTTCTTTTCTCTTGACACCATTTTTTCCCTTCATCTGAAATGGTATTTTGACAATTATTAAGATTGTTACATCCATATTTATAGTGATGCATATTTTCCTGGTATTTTTTTTCAAACCTTTTATTTGTAACCTTTTGGAATATTTTTTTTTTTTTTTTTTTTTTTTTTTTTTTTTACCTTTTGGAATATTTTTAAGAGCAAATCTTGAAAAAAAAAATGGTTGGGTTTTACTTTTTAAATTCAACATACAGTATTTTTGTGATAAATCAACCCAACAGATGCTTCCTTGAAAGTACTGTTGAGTTAAAACTCACATGGTTCATGGTATTTCATATTTTATATTAATTATACTTTCTATTCATTTATTTCTCCATTTCTAGGTCCATTGGATGATTAAGTTGTCTTCTGGCTGCTTCAAAGTTACACTTGTGTCCCATAGAAACTTTGTTCATCATTCTTCATTATTTTTTTCTGTTCTTCAGATCCAATAATCTCTATGCATCGCTCTTCCATTTTGTTGATCTTTTTCTTGCGATAGCGGCTAAAATCTGTTTATTTGTTTATAATATATTTTTAAATTTCAGTTGTTGTTCTTCCTAACTCCGGAGTATCTATTTTTAAGGATTTCTATCTCTCTATTGATATTCTTCACTTATTGACCTGTTTGCATCCTATCTTCCTTGGATTCTTTAAGCATGGTTTCCCAGCCCTAGACTGGTGTCTAGTGGGAGAGTAGCCCAGTATTCTTGGCTGCACTTGCCCAAAATTGAACTTCCATAGCAGGTTGCTGGAGGAGAAGGTGTAAGGGAACAGGTTGTGGTTGTAATGTCACCAACTTTCACATTCTTACCAAGATTTAGTAAGTTTTCTTGAATTACTATTTCTCTATTTTTTTTTTGTTTCCTATATCCTATAATTCCATTCCTATATCATATATCCATTCCTGCCCTTAGGACAATTTACAGAGACTTTAAATGATTTATTTTCATAATTTTCACTAGCTAAATTGCTCTTTTGCTAAGAAAATGATCTACCAAGGTCCCTACCCTATTGATGGTAGGTCCTGCCCTACCATGTTCTTTCGAATGGCCATTTGAATTTGCATAGCATGCTCAGGAAACAGGATGGTGCTGAGCATTGTGTCACAGCTTCTATGTAGAAAGCACTCAGATGATACTGGAAGAGATGTGAGTAAAGCATGGTGGACCTTGATATCATTTTGAGGATTTAGGTGTGATCCCATGGATAGAAGGAAGTCATCCAAAAAGTTTGAATAAAATAGTGATATAATCAGATATGTATGATGTTGGGGAAATAAAACCAAAACCAAAAATCCCCTGCCTGCCTAAAACCTCTCCAAAAAAATAGGAAAGAAAGAAAACAGTTGTATCGTTGAATAAGCATTAAACCAGAATGCAGTCCACATCACAGGCCATCTGTTAAGAGGGAATGCAAAGAAGGAAAAACAAAACAAAACCTCCTTATTTTTCTATAACCAAGCAGATACAATCCACTACATGCTTGTTCTCAAGATAAACAATTAGTAGTCTTCAAATAAGGGGACCTGGCAGCATCACTGATCACACACAGTTCATTCTAAATTTACCTGGTAACCGGAGGTGATCATCTAGGTTAACTAAGTGATTTTATCCCAAAGGAAAATACATTTTTATATCTTTAGGACAGGAAGTTTGCAACTTGAACCAGGTATTAGTAAAAGGTAGGCTCCCGCCTCCCAGGAACTGAGAAATGTGAGGACTCTCTTCCTTGATGATTATATTTCAAAGCGTTGGCTCCCAGGTCCTTCCTTGAGAAAGGCATTCATGGTTTTTAACTTGACAAAAAGTCTCATTTAGCATTTAAAATGATTTACATCCATTTCAAAGAGTCAGAAAAAATAACTTACAAGTTTCCTAAGGGAAATACTCTAAGAAAAGAGAGAAATGAAGGTCTCTTTATTTATATGAGAAAATTCACTTTCTGTCCTTTTTTAATATACATATTTACCCTTATAGTTAGAGCATTGTCTGGTTCAACATATGAAGGTTTATGATATTTGCTTGTTATTTGTTGATATTGGAAAAAACAATGATATAAATCTTTCTGCACTGAGAATAACTGAGACAAGGAGCACTTGGGTGGCTCAGTCGGTTAACTCTTGATTTTGGTTCCAGGCATGAGATCGAGCCCCATGTCAGGCTCTGCACTGACCTTGGAGCCTACTTAAGATTCTCTGTCACCTCTCTCTCTGTCTGAAATAAATAAATAGGGATGCCTGGGTGGCTCAGCGGTGGAGCATCTGCCTTGGGCTCAGGTCATGGTCCTGGGGTCCTGGGATGGAGTTCTGCATTGGGCTCCCCACAGGCACCCTGTTTCTCCCTCTGCCTGTGTCCCTGCCTTTCTCTCTCTCTCTCTGTGTATCTTATGAATAAATAAATAAAATCGTTTTTTAAAAATAAATAAATAAAAAATATGTGAAGCAAATTCTTTTCCTCCACATTTTATGGGAGCAACAATCTCTATCTGCCACAAAACCATGCCTTTTAGAGCTACTATTCTTAGCTGAAAAGTAAAATATTTCTCATAGTTCTTTTTAGATAGTTTTTTCTTTCATGACTTATATTTAATATTTTTAAAAGATTTTAATATCAGATCCTTAGAGCAAATCTATAGCCATAAACCATACACTTGTAAAAATAATTCTTAAATCTGTTATATAGAATGCAAAATAACTTGGTTTTGACAGAATATTATAGCTTACCCAGTGTTTACATAGATATTACCTACTTCCTAAAACAGTACTGTGAGTAGGCAAGATAAGTAGAATTATGCTTAATATGCTGATAAGGATGTGGGGACTAAGAAAGCTTGGGCAACTTTTTCCAAAGTAAGGGAACACAGCTGAGATTCAACCTCAGGATTTCTGAGGCCCAATTTCTAGGACTTTCCACTATACCACACTGATGTAGAGGTGAAAAATTTTTCCTTTACCCTTCAAAAGTTTCTTCTAGCTTGCTGAATGAGATAGATCAACAGGAGAAATTTTAATTTAATTTTGTACATATGGGAACCCCACATAGACAAGAGATTCAAAGACAGAAAGGTAAATGAAGTATATATGCCATCTTGAGTGAAGCTGTGGGGTAACGGTCGGGGGCTTCAAAGGGAAGGACAGCAATTCATAGGGCAATAAAGAGCCAACGATGTATGGTAATTGGATGATTGCCCTATGGTTCAAATGGGTTACTCAGATAAAATTTATTTTGGTATTAATTCTTATTTGGGGAAAGACTTCCATTTAGATTCTTCTAGGTAGTTAAGAGGAAAACAAAATTTTTCTTGGACCCACAGGGTCTCAATTGCCTTCAGCTGAAAATAGTGCACATGCCAAAGAGGCAAATCTTGAGGATGCCTCTTCTGAACTCCCTCAGTAACGCGGCCTTTTGAAAAGTGAACATTTCAGCAGAAGAGTTACAAAGCAGCTCTAAGTATTGGATTAAAATTTGGACTAAGATGTCTGTACTAAGAGAAAAATTAATCATCCAAACATGCACTATTTTATTTACAAACAATCCTATAATATATCCTGAACCTAAAGAAGATACAAAGATTCACTATAACCTAAACAAATTCATTGTTCATATTTCCGAAGTTTTACTCTAGTAGTATAAAGCCAATAGATGCATTAGTTTGATTTTTTCTACTGAAGAAGAATAAATATCTATCTTTGGCATAAAGTTTATCTTGAGCTGATTGTTTTTGAGAAAGAACAGACACAGGAAAAGCTCTGAAAAAACAAGTAAATGTTACCCATTTACATTCATCAGGGAAATTTCCATTTGTAAGGATGTCTCTTTTTTTGTACCAGAAAGGGTATGACTAAACCTCTAGAAATTTTATTGGTGGAGAAGGCGTGATGCTTATTCAATAATAATTCAGATTCAATGACATATTTAAAGCTTTCCCTGGTAATTTTCCATAACACCTTCCCCCCCAACATCTTGGTATGTAAGGTGATGACTTTAGGTCATTTCAGAGAGTTACTCAATTGTTAAACTTCTGTTTATTTGTCTCCTGTTAATCTGTCAATTTATTACTGGACAGACCTCAGCCAAGAATCTAGAAGGGTAGAGGAAAAATAACTTTTTCTCCTTCACACTCTATTCAGTCTTTTTTTCTTTGCTAGAGGTAGCATATGTGAAATAAAAGATTCGCATCTTGTTTTCTCTCTTTTGTTTTAGGGCAAGCCTCATTGCATTTATGTTGATTATCACTTAGCCAAGAATGAAAAAAAAAATCTCTCTTCCAGCCAGAAGCCACAAAACCAAGCATTGAGTCTGGAATCAAATGTATTTAGAAGATGAAAAATTTCACTTGCTCCAGAAGTTCTTTCTTAGTTCTTTCTCCCCACTTGTATGTGGCTTGAACACTCCCACCCAACTCACACACACACACACACACACAGACACACACACACACCTGCACCAACCCAATAAAACGGCTACTACATTCATCTCTAGTAGGTATTTTTAAAACTTCAGATGTTCCCCTGCTATCCTGAACCCATGGTCATTTGACACTGTTTTTTGTCTTTGCTTCACCAAAGTTGGCTAAAAGTAGCAAGTAAGTTGTGTTAGCAGCACAAATGACTAATCACAGAAAAGATCACTTTGAATCAAAGAAAAATTGCTTACAGATTAGATAACAAAATGAAGTCTTGGGATGCCTGGGTGATGCAGCAGTTTAGCACCTGCCTTTGGCCAAGGGCACGATCCTGGAGACCCGGGATCGAATCCCACGTCCGGTTCCTGGTGCATGGAGCCTGCTTCTCCCTCTGCCTATGTCTCTGCCTCTCTTTCTCTCTCTCTCTCTGTGTGACTATTATAAATAAATAAAAATTAAAAAAAAAACTTTTAACAAAATGAAGTATTTTTTTTCCGGTCAATATGAATTAATAAAGATAAATTTGGTCCACTACTTGACACATAGTAGGTGTTCAGTAAATGTTAGTTACTTTTCTGCAGAGTGACGGTCCCACTTAAATTGTTAATGTTAGTGTTATAAAATTACACCTTTATTAAAGGAAATAAGCATTCCTGTCAAGGGTGCAAGAGTATCACCATATCAGGATAGAGAAAACCAAAAATGGTCTCCAAAGACGCAATAGATGGGTGGAAAATTGCCAGATAGGACAAGGAAAGAGAAATTCAATCCCAGAAAAAGCCAGTTATAGACCAGAGGTTACAAGCAAGAAATACTTAAACCCTAATAAGATATTTTTCCTTTTTTTAATAGAGATTTTCTTCAATTTTTATGCTAAAATGTGTGTGGAAAACTAACAAGCTCATGGAGCCCACAAATATATTGACAGCTCCATTCCATCACTTCAATTTATTTAACAAACAAAAGAACTCCATTAGAAAACATATAGTGGAGAAAAAAACTCCATGAAGAAATTCATTTCAATGAGCTATTATCCTTATCCAGAAAGATTCTTGTGAAAGTTAAGGAAGTAAGAATGCTGATGAGTCAATGATGGAAATATGATATAGAATATCAACAAAATGATAATATAACAGGATCCTTCTAATCGGCACACCTAGGTAGAAACAAAATATGCTAATTAAATAAGTATTCTGATTAACAGAGGCTTTTAGGAATATCCTGTGCTATAAAATATGTACTTTCAATTAAGATAGTGTTTGTAAAAATAACAGGAGATATGGTGATTTTTAAAACACAGAACTTTAGATTTTTTTAAGCACATATAACAACATACTATAAGGAAATTGGTCAGTAATTGATATAACTTGTTCCTAGGAGTATGCCTCAATAATTTTCTTGCAAACAAGATGTTTATAAAAATAGATTCATGAATAAAAACCTGTCCTTCAATTTATTGGTGAACTAGCATGTGCAGCTGATATAAGCAAGCTCATCCAAAAGCCAATCAAAAGTGAGTTCGTATCTAGATAATAGATTCACACAACCAGATGCTGATAACCTTAAATTCAACCTGAGTCAGACACTGCATTGCCACCCTACTAACAGATTAACTGCTAAAGAAAATGTGACCTTTCTCTAATAGATTTTTACTCCTTTATCTATCCTATTTCTGTGCCATTTTTGCTACCAAAGTAACTGGATTTGGGGTCCGTTCTCTCTATCTGTTCTATAGTTAGGACTTCTCAGATGCTGATTAAAATACGATTGAAGACAACTCAAGCAGACACCTCTGATAGCACTTGATTGATTCCATAGTGTAATTTTCATCCTTTTGGATCCAGGTAGGACTTGATAAAGAACAGATATGAACTTATTTCAGGGCTTAAGTAATCACAGTTTGGGATAGAGAAAATCTTTAGTGAATATAGTAAATACAAAATTCTGTAAATAATAGCAATTGGGTTTATAAACCAAAAGATAGTTTCAAAAACTGCCAAGATGTACCGGCACACCGTGGAATTTGACTACAACCAGCTATGTGATGTTGTGTAAATTACTAACCACTCTAAGTTTTAATTTTCTCATCTGTAAAATAAGGATAATAATTTTATCAATCTCGGATGATAGGTGGAAATTAACAAGGAGATAATTTTGTGCTTGGCAGGGGAAGTAGTTAATGTTAGTCCTTCCTTGCTCTTGATTTAAATATTATTTAAATAAATTTATTAGTTTTTAAAATAATAATGTAAGAAATGGATATGGAAAGAAATGCGAGGGGATTATTTCCTTCTTCATCTCCTTTCAAGAGTCAGTTTTGTTTTCTACCTTCTTACCCTAATTGGAGGAATTGAGTGGGTGGCCTCTCCCACTCCTTCAACACAGGTTACAGTTAACAAATGCTGGTATAGGAAGACTTCTAACCAGCTTCACCAACAATCTTGGTTTAGCAAAAGTCCTCAAATGCTAAAAATGACATCCATGAAATCCTTTCCATGGGATTTTTTTTTAGATATAATTGACATATGACCTCATGTTAAAGTGTGCAACATGTTGATGTGATTCATTTATTTATTGCAATGTGGTTACCATCAGAGCATTGGCCAACTCCTCTATGATATCACATAATTATTATCTCTTTTTTTGTGATGAGAACAGTTAAGATCTAGTCTCTTCACAGTATTGCTCATTATAACACCATGCTGTGCATTACATATCGGGACTTCTTGGTCTCTAGTTGCAAGATTCTGCCCTTAAACTCATCTTCTAATTCCCTCCATTAAACACCATTCTATTCTGTTTCTACAAGTTCAGAGTTTTTTAGATCCCAGTGTTTGTCTTTCTTTGTCTGATTTATCCTACTTAGCATAATGCCCTTAAGTTCCATCCACGGCAATATTTCACAAGGAGCTTCCTAGGGTGGCACTTGGACGGGGACACATGAGGTGAGGGAAGTACTTCACAGCAGGAGAGCTTCCAAAGGCAGCAGAAGGCCAGCACCCAGGAAAAGAGAGCAACAGGATTTTTGGGGGCGAGGTGGAGGCTTGCCCGTGTGAGTGATGTCATTCAGCCCAGACAGGAGTCTCTGGGGGTCTGGGGTCTTTTATAGCTACAGGGTTTGTCTTACGCAGGCCTAGCAGCTGTTAAGGTGATTTCATGGAGTGTATGAAGCAGGCTAGCTCAATTTAGTCAAACATATGCATATTTGGGCTCTATTTAAACCAGTTGGATGTGTAAGAATTTGAGTTTGGTACTGCTCAGTTTTGAGCTACTGGTAGTACCACCCTACTATAAAGCCATACATAACATAGGGGCCAATATCCATGGACCATCTTTGGCCATTTTTATATAACAGCACCTAAGATGGAAGCTGTATACAGCCTTTTATAAGTTAACCTCGGAATTGGTATATCATTGTTTCTATAACATGAAAATGGTCAAACAAATCACGGTTTAATGCAAGAACAACTCACAAAACTGAGAAATCAGGAGTGAGAGAGATCATTGGAAATCACCTTCAAGGCTGATGCTACATCTATAGGGAGTCACAGCCTAAGAAGAAAGGTGTGAGCTACATTCAATACCAACCTCTCTTTTTGCTTCTGGTACCAGACCTTGCCAAGAGTCAATCTCCGATTGTCTGAATATTTAATTCCTGACATTTTACTCTCCAGTCTCTTAATCTAGGTTTCTTATCCTTGACTGAGCTAATTTCCTGGATTCAATTCTTTTCTTCTTTGAGTCCTGGCTCTTGTTTTCCTTAGCTGTTCTTCTGGTCTTCAACTGTGTAAGTCCTGACTCATTGCCTTCTCCCAGCTATCATGTACAGCTCAACTTTTTTCCCAGTCCCCACAAACCATCACTGATCACTTATCACAAAATATGACATGGAGCTGAACCTCTTGAGAACAAGATTTCTACAAAAGATAATTAATTCACACTATAATATCACACACAATAATAATAAAAGCAATAATCTTTGTTCAGGGTTTATTCTTCAGTGACTTCTATCTTTCCTCCAAAAATACCTCTGCAATAAATGGGCAGGAATCCAGTAAAACATTTGTAATTCTTACTTCAGGAAATCAGTCTGGGCTGCAGCTCAGGTGTCTGTTGTTTCAGCTGTGTGGGCCTTTTGCTCTGGACTTCATTCACAACAGACTCATATTCTGATGGTTTTCTGAAGAAAAAAAAAAGCATCTGACTTTCAACTCTTAGTATCCTAGAAAACTGTGCTATGACCTTGAGCAATGGAGAATCTAAAACAGTAATTCTATTTGGGTTTCTTTTTTGTTTTGTTTTGTTTTTTTAAGATTTTATTTATTTATTCATGAGAGACTCAGAGAGAGAGGCAGAGACACAGGCAGAGGGAGGAGCAGGCTCCATGCAGGGAGCCCGACGTGGGACTCCAGGTTCACGCCCTGAGCCACATGCAGAGGCTCAATCACTGAGCCCTCCAGGCATTTCAACAGTAATTCTATTTGAACATGAGATTAGAAAGCAAGTATTGATACTTATATCTCATTGTATTATAAAGCACTCTTTTTTGCCTATGACCTCTCACCTTACTTTAAATAGAAAACTACTTTCTTATACCTGCCAAATGAGTCAGTTAGTTGTGAAAATAAATGTATTTGAGAATATGTGTGTCATGATACTCATTTTCTATAAAAAGTTAATTTGGGAAATTAGAATGAGTGTATCAAATACAGTTAAAATACCCGGATACTCAGATTTCCTGAAAAGATTTGTTCCCCCCTTATTTACACATGTCATAAAAATATTGAATATATTATATCCTGTTTTACACTGATGTAGAAGATTCCTCTAAGTTGTATTGAGGCGTTTCCTCACCTGATAACCAGTTATGGTGTAATTTTTAATGTTACTAAACATAGAGTGAGTTATAGCAGTAAATATATTAATGAGAAATATATTCTTGCACCTTAGAACACTGGAAACAAATAATCAAATTCTTCCAGTGATGAAAGGTGTGTGCATGGATATGTTTTAGTGTGTGTGTGTTTGTGTGTGTGTGTGTGTGTGTGTGTGTGAAAATATTGGAGAACTGAGGGAATAGTCCTCTCAGTTAATACATGGTGAATACTTCTTATTTATTGATTCCACAACCTTAAGAAAATTTAGTATCCTCCCCTAGTGGGGAGCTAGACTGTCAGGGGAAATCACCCACATGGTATCTGCCAACAGCTGTATCTGTCCTTAACAAAATCACTAGGACAAAAAAAAACTCCCTCCTTAGGACCATAGAACAATTTGGTGACTAGATAGTTGTCACTCACTCCTTTGTTCATAATATATTTTTTAAGCACCTGATCTAAAAAAGGTTCTCAATTTTATCAGTCTACCTGGTTAAGTTATGGGAGATTGGAATAAATCATTCTAACCTGTCCTTAATTCCTCTTATTCTGTGAGCAGACAAGTGGAACAATCCCTGTCTAGACAGAGCTGATGCTTTGTACTATCATTCAAGAGTGAACTTTGAGTCATATTTCCTGGAGGTGAAACAGATAAACAAATGTTTTGATTGAGATCAAGGATGCCTCTTACCGGTTACCTGAGAGTCACACTTAATTGGGTCATTTATGGTTCAAATCTGTTTCTGCATAAGGAAAATACATTTAAAATTATTCAATGCTTGTTATCCCATATTAGGCCCTGGGATAAAATAGAGAGTGAAAAAACAAACAAACCAACAAAAATATATGGTCTATCAGTTATTAAAATCCAGCTAAGGAAGAAGGCATCAACAAAATAAATATGCAGCAGTATAATTGTGATCAGTCTTGTGACAAATACAGAGCATGATATAAGCATGTAACAGATTTTCTTCTTGTCTTGAAGGTCAGAAGTTTTTCTTAGAAATTGAGTTTTTCTGTATGTTGGTAAATTGAACACCAATAAAAGTTAATTAAAAAAATAAATAAATGCAAAATAGTGCACAAAAAAAAAAAGAAATTGAGTTTTGAGCTAAGATTTGAAGGATGTAAAGGGCTTCACAAGAAAGATAAAAGAGAGATGATGAAGAAGGGATATGGAGAAAGAAGGCTAATGGAAGGGGTCATGTCAGAGTCAGAAAATGAAAGGGGAAAAAAGGCAGATATAAATGAAGTACAGACAGAGGGAGAGGGTAGCATAAGATGAGAATGGAGGTGTGGGTGTGAACCAGTTAACCCAAGTCCCTAATGTTAAAAACAACAAAACCAACAACAACAACAACAACAAAACCCCAGAAAAGGTCCAAAATGGAGTCACTGGTGCTAAATCCCACTCCAGTAAACCAAGATTTAATAATACCAAATCTAATTGCATTTCTGCCTCTCCCATGAGTGGAATTTTAAACCAACCCATCTAACATTTCCTGGTTAGCACCACTGAGGTCATCTGCAAGGTGGATGTTCCCACTTTTCCCCCAAAGGTGGTTGGCCTTGACCTGAAACAATCTTTTCTTTCATTTGTGACTTCCTTGTGCCTGCCCCCTTCTGCCCATAAAAGCTTTCTATTTCGTACGGCTCCTCCGAACTCCTCTCTACCTGCTGAGATGGGATGCTGCAATTAGATCTTTAAACTAAATCTTCAAATTTACACAGTTGAATTCTGTTTTTGAAAACTATAAATGTGGTGACCATACAACTTTTCCTCCAAACTAATACATCCTGAGAGTGAATGGTGAGACAACTAATTTTTCCAGGATACCAGGCATAAACCAAGACTCTCCAAGGTAAATAAGAATATATTGTATTTCCATGGATAGGCCACATTAAAGATTTTGGTCTTTATCATAAGATCAATGGGAATTGTTTAAAACGTAAGCAAAGGAGAGACATGATTGTATTGGTTCTTTAGAAAAATATCTCTGGGGGCTCCTGGGTGGCTCAGTTGGTTAAATGTCCAACTCTTGATTTCATCTCAGGTCATGATCTCTGGCTCTTGGAAATGAGCCCCGCCTCAGGCTCCATGTTCAGCTGCTTGTCCCTTTCCCTCTGCTTCTCCCTCCACTTGTGCTCCTGTCTCATTCTCTCCTAAATAAATAAATAAATAAATAAATAAATTCCTTAAAAAAATAAGGAAAAAGAAAAAAAAAGAAAAATCTCTCCAAGTTGGAATAAAAATGGAGGATGAGAGTCCTGCTGGGAGGCTATTGAATTTGTCTTAGTAGGAGATGCTAGTAAGTTAGACAGAGATTATTGCAATGGGAAAAAAATGATTCAATCATTGGTTAGAAATAAGACAAGTGGGGTTACAGATGAATTATAGGCTTCTAATCTGCTCAAGATAGATAAAAGATGAAGATTAGGACTGGGGTAGATCATGCTGAGGGCAAAATTTGTATGTTGCCCATACTTTGTAACCATAGACCACCAGAGGCATACCTGTAGTTGAATAAAGCTGGATTTATTGAATCATTGCAGGGAGAGAGAACACATACCATGGAGGGCTGTGTTCCATCTCAGTAAGAACATGGGAGAAAGAACACATAAAATATGTTCATATTAGGTGATTAGAGGAAAGTAAAAGGAAGCAGAAATTTGCTCAGAACTGGATGCTGTTAGTCAGATGGAGTAATCCTATGAAGAAAACTGAGGCACAGAGAACCGGAGAAACATTTCTAAGGTCATAAAATGCAGAGCCAAGATTTTAACAAAGGCTCCTGACTCCAGAGTTTACATTTTTAATTGCAACTCCATAGTATGACATATATATATATATATATATATATATGTATATGAATTGTCATAAAAAATGAACTTCAATATTAAAAGTGAGCCCTGTCCCTTCCTCTCACAATTACATAAACTTAAAGATGTGACTTAATTCATATAAATTTCATTTATCTTCCCTGCAACACAAGACAGCATAACTTAAAAAGCCCATGGGAATTAAAATGTCAACCATATAAGAAAGTACCTAGCATTGTGTCTAAAATCTAGTAGGCACACTGTCTATGGTGATTAAATTTAGATAAAATGTTTTTGGCTTGATTTGGTACAACATTTGTCCTTAAATTAAATGACATCAAATGAAAATAGAATAGCCAGTGTTAAAGGAAAATATGTCTGGAAAGAGTCCCATTTCCAGTATCTTATAAAGACTGTGTAACCTGTTGGAGACCAAAAAGCTAAGGGTTTGAGAACAATAAAATGAAGAAATTTTGAGCCATTATTAAAAAAAAACTTCATAGCTATGAAGAGCTCATAGAACTAACATTTAATCAGTCTTCTAAAATGTCTCTAAAAAAAAGAAAATGGGATGCTGATATGTACTTAGATGACTACAAATTCTACAAGTCCTTTGAGTTCATTGGATAAATAAAATTCTCTTTTCAAAATATCATTAATGGTCAAAATAATATTCATGTGATTGTTAGGACAGCTCTTTCTTTTGCCTTTTATGGCAAGGAAGCCTTAAAAAGTAATCAAGTTCCCATTTTTCACGAGATTCATGGCAGCTTGTGACTTGGCTATTATAAAATAAATATCTGAGCACTTAATAAAATCACATGTTAGGGAAAGGAAGTCTGTGGGTAGAATAAGATAGTTGTTGGATCTGATATTCCACTCGGAGTCTGCTATTAGTTTCAGAAGTGGCCTTCAGTGGTCTTCAGCTAACTGACAGAGAAATAGGAATCTTTCAAGAGCTGAGAAATGTCTTTCACTGGCTGTCAGAACCATTCACACAGTAGCATCAGCTAAAATGCTGGAAGGGATTGTCCAGCATCTATCTTTTAATGTTCCATCAAACCCACTCAACACTCAGAAAATATTATACCTTGAAGCTATTAAAAAATATTTAAATCATCAAATTGTCAAGATGAAATTGAAAAAGGTAAGACTGTGTTGTAAAAGACCATGTCTTTAATTTAGCTCAGACCAGCTTGGAAAACCCAAGGCAATGTCCTCTAACCCCACTTGATGCATGATGGAGTGTGTATCACTTCTTTGAATGCAAGTCATTTTTTATATGTCACTTTTTCATTAATATGGAGAAAGCTAGGCACATCTCCACTCATCACTAGGAGCCATAATGTCATCAGTCATTTTTTCTACTGTTATTATTCCTTGTGAAAAAATAAAGAAGAAGGAAATGATATCTAAAAGTCATATCAGAAGATATCAGGTTGACCTAGTTGTTTATATACAATCCACATTATCTCTAATATTCTAGAAATTACAATTAAATGCAAAAAGAATTATGGGAGATAGCTATTAAGGATTTCCTGTGTGGGATTTGAGATAAATATGTTCAGATGACTTGGGACAAATCTTTCTGTGATTAATCATGTAGTATTTATAGCACCTGAGTTGTAACCTCAACTGTAATTGTATGTATTTTGCAACATATTTTCCATGTATGCTGTAAATTTTTAGGGCACTGAAAATTGTTTTCCATTTTTAAATTTTAAAAGTTTTGACAGCTTAGTTCTTCTGTTTTTATTGGTGTTTGTTTATAATACGATACACCAGAAAGAGGAGAAATACAGTGATCAGAGCAGGCCTCGTTTGGAATCTATGTTTTGCTCCCTGGTCTGGAGCAGATTGGATTGTGTTGGTGGGTCTGCTTATGGGGCTGGTAGTTGTCTGCCAAATGGACACCCACCTTGCAGTGTTGTTGTGAGAATCTATCACAAAGTGGTGCCCGACAAGGAATATCTGCTCATACAATTCACTTTGCAAATATGAGCTGATACTATTAGACTTTGACAGAATATAACACTTTCTTAAAAACATCCAGATTGTTAAAAAGAGATTTATACAGGTAAAAGTAGGCTCTCACTTCCAGGGTTCAGAATATATATGATTGCCATATACCATGTCTAAAGGACACTCCAAAATTCAATCTCTTGGCAATGGTGATTGTTGTTTTTAACTTATGTTTTTGTACATTTGGGGGTAAACAAAAGTCCAAGACCCAACTGCAGGGACTGAGTCCTCACTGAGGACAGTAGGCCAAAACCCTTCCCAAATACATGGAAGTCCCTTCACCAACCCCAGCGACCTGATGGCTCAGTTATGTCTAATAAACAGGAGGAATTCAACGTGGCTTTTGTTTTGTTTTGCTTTGTTTTGTTTGTTTGTTTTGTTTACCTGTGTTGGTGAATCAAGTACCGAGAAGGAATATTCTCTGACTGTCCAGGAAAATCAGATCTTGCCTGAAGCACAGAGCTAAGTCTTCCATTGGGTGGAAGATGCCATTCCAGATCCCATGCTGCATCTTTTTCTGCTGTAGAGAAACTTTACAGATGAGCAGACCTACTCTGCAGGGTCACATCAATGAAGAGAGCTCTTTTTCAAACTGGCCGGGGGTGGATATATTGGAAACTATTGACGCTTAAACTTTGAGTCCTTTGCTTGAACTAGGTCTACTCCAAAACTGGGGCGGGGGGGGGGGGGGAGCTTCCAGACATGTGTTCACAGAAGTATGTGGCTTACCAAGTGCAAAGTAAGGCATTTAGCCATAGACGTCTAGAGACTCTTCTCTCTGATGTCCCCTTGGCTCCATCTCCCTTTATGTGGCATTGGAGTTCCAGCGAGGAGAAGTTGGATTGGGAATACAGTCACCCAGATCATGTGGAATATAGTTACTTGATTGGATGCTAGATTTGTGTACGGTGAAGCGGATGGTAGCTTCCAGAAGTGTTCCTACTAGCCGCAAGCTCTCTCGACATTAGGGTACAGGGCTCCAAGTTCTCTCAGTAAGAATAGCGTCTAGCATGGAAAGTAGATGGAGAGAAGAAACAAGTTCTGAAACAGAAACTGGTTTTCAGAAAGTTTGTTCCATCATCATATATAGAATTTTAAGCAGGAGATCTGGTTCTTGTTGATGCCTAGTCAAAATGGAAATTCCTTCCAATCGGAAAGACACCTGATAATAGCAGCATATATAATTGTAAGTGTGCCATGCATTTTCTTCTTCTTTTTTGATGGAATTATCCTACACTTGATCTTAGCCAAAAGGCAGAGAAGCAATGGAATTATTCTAAGTAGAATTTATTGAGAACAAATTCGGAATAGGGCTACATATACTAATCACTTCTAAGTCACATGTTTTATTCATTGTAGCTTATAGGGTCATTTTAGCACATCAAATGCATCTTGTAATAAAGTGTGGGAGACCCAGAGGTCACTGCATGCTGTTCCTAACAAAAGTGGTGATTGACTAAAGTCCTAACAAAAGTGGTGATCGACTAAAGTGAAGAAAGAACTTTTAAATCCAAGTAATAAATAGGCTCCTGTTTTATTTGCCAATCCAGCTAATAAGAGTGACTGTATAACAAGAACACTTGTGGAAAGTATCAAATTTATTTCTGATTTGACAAGAAATACTGAAATCAATACAACCAACAAAACTAATCATGTGCCTGTGGTCACGGTGGGCAGAATAATGGCCCTCAAAGATGGTCTACATCTTGGGGTGCCTGGGTGGCCTAGTTGGTTAGACGTGGGACTTCTGGTTTCAGCTCTGGTCATGATCCTTGGGGTGTGAATTTGAGGCCTGCACAGGCTCCTTGCTCAGAGCACAGTCTGCTTGGGATTGTTCATACCCCTTGCCCCACTTACACACACACACATTTGTCTCTCTCTCCCTCTTTCTCTCTCTATCTCTAAAATAGATAAATTAATTAAAAAAAAGATGTCTACCTCTTAATCCCCAGAACCTGTGAATATGTTACTTTACATGATAAAAAGAAGTTTGCAGATGTGATTAAGTTAATGATCTGGAGATGAAGAGATTATCCTAGAGTATCCTGGATTATTCCTATGGACCCAATTTAATCATGTAGTTCCATAAAAGAAAATAATTTTCCCCAGTTATGGTCAGAAGGAGATGTGAAAAAGGAAGAAAGATCAGAGAGATGCAACATTGTTGGCTTTAAAGATGAAGGAAAGGAGCGATGAATCTCTCTAGAGCTTCCAGAAAAGAATGCAGTCATACTAACATCTTTATTTTAGCCCAGGGAGAGCTGTGTTGGACTTATGCCACCCTGAACTGCAAGAGAATACACTCGTCTTGTTTTTAGGCAAGTCTGTGGTAACATATGATTGCAGCAATAAAAGCCAATACAGTGTCACTACAATCATATTAATGCATATGGTCAATTAGAAGAATATTTGATGAGTTATTGCCCTAGAAAATTCGACGTGTCCTGGGGCACATGGGGGGCTCAGTGGTTCAGCATCTGCTTCAGCTCAGGGCGTGACCCTGGGGTCCCAGGATCGGGCTCCCCGCAGAGAGTCTGCTTCTCCCTCTGCCTGTGTCTCTGTCTCTCTCTCTGCATCTCTCATGAATAAATAAAATCTCTTAAAAAAAAAAGGAAATTCGACATGTCCCTAAATATTAAAGGCCAGATATTAAAATAATATAGAGTGGTCCTGGGTTCTGATTGGTTGGGATATCTAGGTTTACATCTGAAGTTCTAGTGTAATTAATAATAGAACTCTTAAAAAAAAATAATAGAACTTTTTTGCTCTCCAAGTTTTGGTTGATAAATTATATCACCACTCTAAAGAAATTTGATGAAGATTTTCCAAATTTAACAACTTCCAAATTTACCTGGACACTACAAATTACAAGTTGTGAAGTTAGAAGAAAATGTTCTAAGCCAGGAATTGGCAAGCTACAACCTGTGGATCAAATCTGGCCCACTGCCTCTTCTCCTATTTTTGCCCACAAGCTAAGAATGATTTTTATGTTTTGCATGGTTACATTTTAAATGGTTCTACAAGCACTTAGGTAATAGTATTGATTTTTCCTGTTGGTCCATGAAGACTAAAATCTCTAGTGTCTGACCCTGTAAGAAAAAGTTTGCCTACCACTGTTCTAAACTATCAGGAATGAACACCAAATTTTGAGTAGTCATATTAGACAAAAGATAGAATTCTCTATTCTCTCTATAGACAATGATTGTATGAAACTAATGTTTTTTGAAGGAGATGATGGAAGAGTGTGTAAGCAGAAAATAGGGGAGGAAAGTATTTCAAATATGTATAAAGAAATCAAAATTTTTAATGCTGTTAGTTTTAAGTGTATAGTGTTTGTGGTCAGCATACAAAGTTCATAATTCATTATATTTTATTTTTTTCTTTTGTATTTTTGGGGGGTTAAAAAAAGATTCTATTTATTTATTCATGAGAGACACAGAGAGAGAGGCAGAGATGCAGGCAGAGAGAGAAGCAGGCTCCTTGCCGGGAGCCCAATGCAGACTCCATCCCAAGACCCAGGGGTCACGCCCTGAACTGAAGCAGATGCTGAACCACTGAGCCACCCAGGTGCCCAAGTTTTATTTTTTCATTTGAAATAAACCTTTACTTTCAAACTTCATTTCATATTTGTGAGTTTTCCTTTATAGAGGACCCACAAAGATAAACAAGCTTTAGATGTCCCTGACCTGGACATGCCTCTGCAGGTTAGACTGGTCTCTAAAAGTCAGTGTCTGTTTTGGTTTCTTTCCCTCCCCTCTTCCATGGGGTAGAAGATCCCCGGAGGCCAGGGCAGGGCAAGCTCTCCTGCCATCACCTCCCCGGGCACGGGGGAGTGTCCTCCTCAGTGCAAAAGCTCCACCCCCCTGACCCTTGGGACCTAAGGGTTGAGTGTGTGCAGCTCAACTCAGGGACCAGGACCCCATGAGACCACAGCTCCTGAGAAGCCCAGCCTGCACAGGGTCAGGGGTCAACAGCCTGAGGCCCTGCTGCTCGGGAGGCACCATCAGGGACATTGAGCTGTCTCTGAAGGCCACGTTGCCCTTCTCTACAGTTCCCCAAGTGGCCACCAGAACCCCTTTCAGTTGCATTTGTATTGAAGGAGGGGTAACACTCTGGGTTCTTCCCTAGCAGGCCAGACCCCCACAGGTGCCGCTCGTGGTTACACCAACACCGCACTGCTTGGGGCTGGGTGTGATGCCTCCCGAGAGCAGCCCCATATTGACCTGCTACACAACCCAGTACCTACCACAGCCAGCCCACTGGCCATGTTTTGCTCGACTCCTGCATAAAACTATTTCAAGGCCCCTCACAAAGACCCGCTCACGGCAGCTCACAAAACAGCCTCTGCTGTTTTTCCAACATTGCCAAGCACACCCCTGCCTGGACCTTATATTTGCTGCTCTCTGCCCGAGATCTGCTTTGCCCCATTCAAAGGGCACCTCCTCAGAGAGGCTTCCCTAACAATCCTACCCACAGAAGTAGTTGCCCTCACCCTCTACGACCTCAATCCAGTTCATTACTCTTCCTGGCCCTTTATACAACCTAATATTTTATCACATAACCTGGATTTTTTTTTTCCTCTTTCTCACTGATACATGACATGGTTGTAGGGACTTTGTCTATTCGGTCCTGAATTAGGGACAAGTGGGGCCAGGCAGGTCTCGGTAAATGGACCCTCTTGATTTTAGTGGTTGTCCGGAACAGAAAAAATTCATCACGGGTGGAGAAGCTTGTCCATGGGGAGAATATGTGGATGCAACTAACCTCCCTCCAAGATTATGGCCTCGGGCAAGTGCTATTGGTGAGAGACTGTGGAGTCACAGTGGTGTCCAAGACCTAGAGGACGCCTCCAACAGACCAGCATTCACCACTGCAGAATGGTTGGCCGCAGAATAGCTGCAGTACCTCTTAATACTGGATATTGTAACCATTGAGTACCAAACAAAAACTGAGCCTAAACAAAGTAGAAAAAGTTATAATCAACGTGATTATGAAATCATGGAAAGTAAGATTTCGTATACTGTTTTCAAATAAATTATCTTTTTAAAGATAAAAAAAATCCTAAGGGGCTCAGGCTCACAGAAATCCCAAAAATGTGGAGATGAAACCAGAGATAAACAAGCTGGACCATCCTGTCCCAGGTGCCAGGGGTGGTGTCCTGTGATAACAGCTACTTGTGACCAAGAAAGAATTACCTAATTGACCCTAAAAAGGAAGTAAGCCATTGAAGGTGTTAACACTCAATGGTGATGTCAATAGAGATGTTAAAAGATTTAGGTTCCCTGGCTGGTTCCATCCAATAAAAGATCAGCCCTACAGGCCTTCAATGGCAACCCTTTGGGGACCCTTCTTACTCCTGAGAGCTCTCTCTGTAACTTTACTTAATAAACTTCTACCCCTTTACTTACTCTCCCATTTTCATGAGATTCCTTCTTCGACTCCGTGAGACAAGAACTCCACTCTCCCGCCTCAGTCCCTGTTATATTTCCAATACCTAAAATAGTGTTTAGACCATGCAGGGACTCAAACACTGTTTACTAAATGAATGACTGAATGATATATGCTTTTTTCAACTGATCAGGGAGCTAAACTCTAACATCTTCATATAATCAAGATACGCTCCTAGGAATTGCTTTAAGGTGATCCTGAGTCTGTACAAGAGAGTGATTGTCAGCTTCTTTCACTGGTGAAGAAACTAATGATAACTGACTTTGGCAGACTACTCAACTAAATTTGATCTTGGATAGAGGGGCCAATTTTATGTATTTTCTTTATACAGAAAAAGCAGATTATTAGAAGATGTATGTGTATTTCTAGATAACATCTCGATGTCATGGTAACTGTGGCTATTATATTTGTATGGGCAACATTAAGAGTGCTTGTTAAAATAAAGAGAGAAATTACTATATCTTTTGCCTGGAGTTGGAATGATAATATCAAAATAAAGAAAAATAAAGACGGTGTTTGTTTTATTTGCTTGCTTAGTCCGTGTTTTACTGTATAGTCCAAAGATTAAATTGTTAAACAAATGATGCATGTAGGGAAATAAACAAGGAGAGTGCAGAGTTTTGAAGACTATGGAGATTTTATGAATACTACAAAGGAAATGCTGCCCACAATTTATTTTTCCTTTGACTTATCAGGAGTCTTCAACCTTTTGGCGACTAACATTGGATAGTGGAATAGAAGGGATCATAGGAGGTGGAATTATTTGTCATTCTGGCTGTTTCTATGCAGGTACAAAAAGCTGCTACTTTTCAGAAGCTTCAGCAGAGGCTAAAGGGTCATATTGTACTTTACAGGATCCCACAGAGGCTAGAGGGTCATATTGTACTTCACAGGATCAGCTTTCTCTGATAAATTGTAGTAACACTTAATTAGGCCTCATCACAGATGCTTGTGACATCAAGAGAAGGGCAGCTGGAGTCACATTCCAGGAAGATATGAGAGTTTACCAGTCAAATGAATCCAAAGCTCACAACAGACTGAGTTATAGATCAACAGGCTAGATAGACTCAAGAGCTTTGAGCCCCATAGCCTCACTACTGTGCAATAAATAACCCCACGCACACACCCCGCCATGATAGTGTTTTGAGAAGCACTGGGATGCACTTTAACCATAAAACCCATCAATCAACAAATACACATGAGGACTTGGGATACATAAATAGTGTATTAGGTATGAGGATAAAGAAGTTTGAGAGAGGGTTTCTACATTTTATTCCTCACGAAGCGGACGATTGATTTGGAAGACACAAACAAAAATCAGATACGCAACATGATTAAATGAGTAAGGCATGATACTGAAGATCAGAGACACAGTTTTCTTGCTGAAAGTCAAGGTAACCAGGAAAGACTGGCTTTGGAAAATGGAGAGTCTTTTGACAGAGAGGGGAGAGGAAGACAAGGTGTTCCTGGCAGGGCCGGAGATGCCTCAGGGAAGAGGCGTTCAAGCACTGTGGCAGAAGCAGAGTGTGCACATTGAGAAGCAGAATATAAGATATGAGAGGAAATTTTGTGGGGCCTGAGAAGACAAGCACAATAATTTGTCATGTATTTGAGCACCTCTTCATCTGTATTAGATACAGATTGGATAAAACTTTTTTAGAGCAAATATTTTTTGATAAAACCTTTGTTAATATCCTGAACTAAATTATAAACAGATAAAGAAAACATAAATGTAATGTCAGCTTTAATAAGAAGGAAAACATTCTAATTTATTGGGAAATAATTCGTTCTGCAAATACTTAAACAGGCCTACAAGAGAACACACAATTAAGTTCAAGGGCATCTATGTGCAGAATCACCGTGAGTGAATGTCATTGCGTGTAACGAAGTGTTTAGTATTGAGTCTAAGAAACCATGTGTGCAGTGAGGGTTAGTGACATAATATTGGTGATATGATTTTCAGAAATATTAAATAACTTCATCAAGTTCTAAAAAAAGTCTTGTTTCAAGGTACCCATCAGTGGCATCTTGGAAAAATGTACTACATGTTAAAATATATAAAATGTTTTATGTTATTTTAAGAAATAGAGACAGTTCCTAGATTTACATAATTTTAAGTAGATTTTTTACCAAATGATGGCAATCAAGCAAGATGGCAAGAAATTCTTTGTTGTATGAGGCTGTCCTACATGTTGCACTCTGGCCCCATGATCCTTGATTGTGCCAGTAGTACCCCCGCAATCACAGTGAACGACCAAACTTTGCCCACAAAATTCCAAAACTCTTCTTAGGGTCCGGTGTCTCCCTCACTGAGAAATGCTGGCATGAACACCAAAGAATTGTGAAAATGTTTAGAAAAGGAAAAAAATGGTACTAAATCTGGTGGTGCTGAAGAAAAAGTAGATATCCCCGGTGGTAGTAAGAGAAATTATAAACTTTTCGCAAAACCCCTGTTAGAATGGGGTGTGGGTTTAAAATATGAAAATGGAGGCACCTGGGGGTCCAGTAGTTAAGCACCTGCCTTCTGCTCAGGGCATGACTCTGGGGTTCCGGGATCGAGTCCCACATCGGGCTCCCTGCAAGGAGCCTGCTTCTCCTTCTGCCTGTGTCTCTGCCAGTCTCTCTGTGTCTCTCATGAATAAGTAAATACATAAATATTTAAAAAATAAAATATGAAAAATGGCTGTGGAAATACAAAGGATAATGCAAAAGTGAGAAAATCATAAAGGGGGAGTCAATAGCAATTAGTGATGGATTTGATGTGAAGAACGAAAGAGGGAAAGCCAGAGAAGTTTTGTTTTTGATAGTTTTTGGTTTCTTTTTCTTTTTCTTTTTCTTTTTTCTTTTTCTTTTCTTTTCTTTTTTTTTTTTTTTTTTTGAAGCAACAAATCACCATTGCTTTCTTAATGGCTGGCAATTTTAAGGAAAACTATATGTGTAGGCATTTTTTTTTCATTTATCATTGGGTTTCTCACCTTTAAACAATATGCCTTAAAGTAATAGAGTGAACATAGTTGGTGGAAGAGACCAGCTAGTGTTCTGTTGGGTGATGCTTAATGAAAGCTAATGGATACTGACTCCCCACACTCTGGCCACCCTGCTGGTCAATCCATCCCATTTCAGTGATGGACAGCCACTGCACACCATCTGCTACACCTGTCTGCTGCATACATCCTAGAGGCATCCTGCAGACCAGAGTAATATTCTGTTTAAACACAACCACAATCTACTTTTTTCCATTTTGATTAGCATTCAGCATTGGCAGTGGGGATCATGCTGAAGAGAAAAAAGGTGATGGATAAGTAATCAAAATACATCAAAAATGTCATGTAACTTTTGGAAAATAATAGGATTATTGATTGAAACAAAAAGAGTTATACTGGGATGGATAACTGGTGTTTGGAATTAAAGGGAAGGTTTGCTATTACAAATGTTATTTCAAGGTGAAGATTTATTTCAAAATAACTTTATAATAAAGGCATAGAACCTTCTATTAAAATTTGTGTCTCTGAGAACTGATGAAACCCTCCATTTGTAGAAGGATTTTTTGCTGTACTTGCTGATTTTTTTTTATACCTAGTAAACATTAGTAGGTGATATTTCTGCAGAAATATATGCTGCTCCTGTGGGACTGTCACATCATAACAATACTTTTGTAATTCATTGTAATGTAGGTAGCTAATAACTTGGATGGGATATTTAGCTATCATTAATGCTCATTGTCCATTATTTTTGGTCCTCACCTCTTCTGAGCATATAGTAGAATTACATTAGGATGCCCTCTGACTGGGTCGGGGCATGTGCCAAGTTCTGGCCAATGACTTGTAAAAGGAAGTGGCCAATCTGTCCATGAGGCTGATCCTAAATCGACAGCGTGAAACACCCCAGAGCTTACATTTGCATATCCTCCTGCATCAGTGCACAATGTTTGAGAGAGGGGCTGCTCCTCCAGTCTGTCTTAATTTGGACTGTTCCAATATATGTCTGAATTAAGCACACAGAAATAGAGCCTTATTGTTTTAGACCAACCCAGCTGGAGGGTGGATTACCACTAAGTACAATTTGGCCTGTCTTGACTCATGGCAAGCTGATGCATGGACACCTAAGAATCTCTTGGAATTACATGTAAAAGTTTGGCAAGAAATTATGTCCATCACCTTCATAAATTTTGGGTATAAGTCACCTGGATTTGTATCCTGACTTCAAATTTTAATACCTGCATGGCCTTGAATTTACATAGGATCCCTGTGCCTTCATCTGTTTATCTGTATAAAATGGACAAAATCCAGAACCTCTAGGTAGCAGCATTGACATGGTTTACAAATACTGTAGTCCTCTCTTCTTCCTGGCACACTGAGGACATGTACCCCACCTCTCGCTTGAAGCTAGGATGGCCCATGACGTGCTCCAGCCAAAGACATGAGAGTATAAGCAACATATATCACTTCTGGGCAGAAGTTTTAGGAGCCAGTATATACTTCGCCATTGTTTCCCTATCTACTGCGATGATGAGCGATTTTCAATAATTAGCTATTTCCTCATCCCAGATCTTGGATTGACAACGAAGCAGTATGGAACCCCCAGTCAGCTTTGAATGGACATGTGCAGAGGTGTTGTGTCTGGTATTATTTATTATCTGAGCATAACCCGACCATCATGGTTGGTTTCTTCAGGAGGCACTGAGGGAGAACCTGTTTCCTATCTCTCTCCTAGCTTCTGGTGGTTGGTGGCAATTCCTGGCATCCTTTGGATTGTAGATGTAGCACTTACACACTCCTTCCATCTTCACATAGACTTCCTCCCTGTGGGTGTCTGCATGTTCTCCCCTCATCTTATAAGAATGTCAGTCATTGGGTTTAGGGCTCATTCTAATCCTGTGTTATCTCATCTTCACTGAATTCTCTCTATAAAGATCCTATTGCCAATTAAGGTCACATTCATAGGTACCGGGAGTTAGAACTTGAACATATCTTTTTGAGGCACAAGATTCCACCCATGACATCTTGTAGAGCTAAAATGCTGTTCAACGAAAGCTGTATGAATGGAAATTAGAACACAATTAACATCTCACATTTCCAAGTAGCTAAAGGAGATACGGTTGTGTTCATTTTTCTCTACTTAGAAATAAAAGAAAAGCAGTCTACTGCATTAACCACTACATATCGAAACTGCTATGATCCAGTTCCAAAGTTCCAATACTGAGTTTCTAGAAGAGTTAGAGCAAGTGGCTAGAAAATTATAGGAAATACACATTTCAAGCAATATGCAATAATGCATATAAACTCAAAATACTTGAAAGTTTGTGACCCTGCAAGGGAAAGTGGGCTGGGTGTTGTCGATGGAACCAACTTCACCCTAAGCACCACAAAATCCAGCATTTTCTCTAATGACAGTGCCATTTATAAGCTGTAAGAACTTGGATGAGTCAAACTTCCAGAAACTTTGTTTGTTTTGTTTTGTTTTGTTTTGTTTTCTGTTTTGATTTACTTTTAAAGATTTTATTTGTTTGAGAGAGAGAAAAAGTTCACTCGTTTGCTCGCGAGAAAGAAAGAGAGAGGGAGGGAGGGAAGGTGGGAGGGAGCCCACGAGTTGGGGGGAAAGGCATAAGGAGAGGGAGAAGCAGATGCCCCACTGAGCAAGGAGCCCCACTCCACTCTACTGGGGCCTCAATCTCAGGACCTGAAGATCATGACCTGAGCCAGAGGCAGATGCTTAACCAACTGAGCCACCCAGGTGCCCCAGAAGCCTGTTAATTTTAAAACTAGTTATTAAAAAATAATAGTTCAGGTTTTCTTTGGCTTCAAAATTAAGAGTTAAAAATATATTGAAGTAAGCAAAAAAAAAAAAAAAAAAAGTAAGCGTCCTATAATATTTGGTATCAGTTAAATTATCTAACTTGCCCACATCCAGCTTGGTCTTGCTTTTTGTATATTCTTTCTTGTTTAGCCAAATGATAGTGTGTGACCCTTCTCTTCCAAAGGTCAAACCATAGCTCGCATGCTCTCTTCCTGGCCCACAGAATCTGTTCATTAGCGACCTAAGGTCATTAGACTCTAGTTTTTGTCTGTTTGGGGACTTGTCGTTGTTCAACTACAGCAAGTGGTGTTTGTTTAGGTCAGCAAAGACTTGGGTTAGTCATGATTCCACTAACCTGCACTACTAAAGCAATTACCAAGCACAAGGTGCCAAGAACAAATTACTTCCGATCAATTATCTTTTTTGTCTTTGGCTTCTTCTTTTCTACTTTTGTTTCAATACCATGTATACTGTAGTTCAGGGCAAAGTGCCTCAAAACATGTAAGGAAAATAATGCCAATAAGGGGGAATCATCCTGTCTGATCCACACCTCATTAGGCTACCTTCACAGCTCAATGGTGAAAATGTTTAACTAGGAAGAGGTTGTGCACAGCCTTCAGCTTAGAGGTCGCCAACTTTACAAAGTCACTACCCCCCGTGAACGCACAAAGAATAATACCTTTCACTCTGACTGGCACACTTAATTTTTGTGACAGAGATAGAGTTATTGTAGTGACTCTTTCCCTCAGAAAAGGAAATGAGTTGGCATTCACTTGCTGCCTCTACCTCCTCATTCTACTCCTTGGGTGCCAGAAGTAGATCCTCCAATCTGATTAGGACTTGTAAAGCACTCTTCCTGTATGTTTCCAAAAAAATCAAATATGTTCTCAGTCCCGACTGTCCCCATGTCCCACATGGCCTTCCTTCAATATACATTTTCTTACGAACTCATGTAATCATATAAGTCTTTTTTTAGACAACGTCCCTCATTATTCAAAGACAGGGAGCTAACAAGACAGGTTTGCACCCCAAATGCCAAGTTTGTTACAGTAAAAATGTCAACTGTTTACACGAGGAGTCACAGCTAAGGATGACAGCAGACCCTGCTTATAGTTACTGTGAAATTCTCCAGGACAAGGTTTCCAGACCCAGAGGCAGTCTCTTCTCGTGCCTCTCATTTGGCCTCTCAAGTGAACATCTTATAGCTCATGGCGTATAGCTTGGAGCTCGAGGCTTACTCAGTGGTCCCTCCCTGCCTTTATTCACCTCCTTCTCCTTCCTTAATTGCCCTCTTCTCCCCTTGAGCTGTGTTAATTCTGGTTTGGCCCCCGGTCATGACATCTGGGGTGGGCAGCCTTGTCGACTTGCTCAGGGGGTAGGTGGTCCTCCATGATATTTCTCCAGTACCTGGTACCTTCCTAGTCACCACGGCCTCTGAAATGTCACCCTCTCAGAAAGATCTTCCTGAAGTTCTGACTCTCCACCCAGTCATGTTATTCTCTATCTCAGTCCCTTACTTGTGGCCTTAGGGACTCATAACATAATTATTTGTGTATTTGTTTGTGTACTGACTTGGTATCTCTACACTAAAATAAAGCCTCTGAAAGCAAGTACCATTTCTCTCTTGTTCACAGCTGTGCCTTGGGATTTAGACCATGTTTAGTATACAGTGGACACTTAATTAGTACTTATTGAGCAAATGAATGGATGATGGATGACTTGAACTTAAATTTATCTGTTCACTTTCTAAAAGGGACAGCAGACGTATTAAGGAAAACTGTACAGTTTGGGATCCTCAGTGCCTGCCAGAGGGCTTAAAACATAATAGCAGTGCAGCCAAAGTTAGCAAACAGTTGAATGTAAGTGACACAGTAAATCAAAGGAGTAGGTACAAATCAAGGTACTAATATGGAAAGGACTTTCACCCCATTTTAACCCAGCTAAATATTTTTGCTTTCAAATTGTTAAGCTTTCAAATACGTCCAACAATTTATGCTCTCTTATATGCATTCAGTGGCCATATTATTTTTACGTTAGGCCAAAACCCTGTAGCTGATTTAAAACAAGGAGGTAAGTATTACAAGAACTGAAAGAAAAAAAAATTAAAATTAAAAAATTAAAAAAAGAACTGAAAGAGCCTAAAAATATCCAAACTTAATCATATATCAGACTGTATGAATATCTGAATAGAAGACAATGTTGATTATCGAACAGTTGTTTTACTCAATAGTTTTTAAAAATATGGCTATATGAACGCATGGAAATTAGTTTTTACCAAGACTCATCATAAAGTATTTTATCAGCTCCTACAGGAGAAATGAAAACTGAAGACTTCTGTTGACAAAGACTTAATGATATCATTCACACTAAGGTTGGATTAGTTGGAGGCAGCTTAACTAGAAGTATTTCTCTTTGCTAGACCACAAAATATATCCTAAAGGGGTATAGTTTTTACACAAGGTAGGAGCTTTTCAGAGTTTTTCTTTTTTTTTTTTTTTTTGAGTTTTTCAATCCATAGCCAAGTACCCTTTGCATGTTGAAGTGCAAAAGGCCCCTGTATATGGAAGCTTTATATTACACTCATTACTTTCATAATGTCATAGTTTCCTTTTCCCTGATGAATTTCTACAAATTTATGAAAACAAGAGCAGGACATACAGAAATCATATAGAAAGAAGAAAACTCACATAAACATGCTCTCCTTCCCTTTTCCACTCTCTTCTCTCTCTATATATCTAAAAACATGCAGACACACACCACACAATTTAGTTCCACTTAAAGCCTCTTTTCTGGAGATAAGAATATGAATTTTGGGCTAGTGTTTGACGACAGGGGTTAAGAAATTATAGGCAGACTTTCTAAGAGTTGTAAGGAATGGAATAATAGGAATAAGGTGTCCAACATTATATTAATGGGACCAAGAAGAGCACTGAAAACAAAGGATCATCAATGAGAATATGTAAGAGAGAGAGAGAGAGAGAGAGAGAGAGAGAGAATGTTCTGGAAAATGTCTTGGAAAAATCCAAGACACAAAAGATTAAAACTCATTACATATTATATTTCACATCACAAATTAGGCACATTTTTCAATACAGTTCTTTAGAACTTTTACAATTTTATTCAAAGTGAAATGTAAAATATCCCATTAATAAAATGTATAAAAGTCATGACCCAAATTCAAATGAACTCTTTCCTATTATCAGATTCTTAGGAAGAAACAAAAGTGCTAAAATTAAACTGCTTTTCAAGTTAAATTCCAAAGAATTGAAAGTCCGAATTTTATGCTTCCCTCTGTCTCATCTTAATAGTCTCGGCAAGAGGGTTTTGAGACTCTCACAAATTTACTCTTCACCACTTCACACATATTTTTCTACACAAAATATACTACATCACTTTTTACCTTGATTTTTTTAAATTTTTATTTATTTATGATAGTCACAGAGAGAGAGAGAGAGAGGCAGAGATAGGCAGAGGGAGAAGCAGGCTCCATGCACCGGGGAGCCCAACTTGGGATTCGATCCCAGGTCTCCAGGATCACGCCCTGGGCCAAAGGCAGGCACCGAACTGCTACGCCACCCAGGGATCCCTTTACCTTGATTTTAACAGCAACTATTAATTCTGAAGAAATGTAAACATTGCTTAATTTATCTCCACTAGCCTTTATCTTACAAATTAGTATTTCCTTGGATGATATTGGAAAGTAGATGATTGATAGTTGCCTGTGGAACCCTGCCAAAGTCCCTTTCAGAGTCTGTCCTCACCCCATCCCCAGTAGTGATTGAATGCAATACCTGCCCATTGATTTCTAAAATAAAAGCTGGATAATAATACCTTCAAGTATAGCCCTTGGATGACATTAAAAAATATTCAGAAAGTGAATATCTCTCTAAAAGTAAAAAGCTTAACTTATGACATAGAGTAAAAGATTTTTTTCCTAGATGTGGAAGGCTTTGTCACAAATTGGGTGGATGATAGGGAAGGAAGAGAGAAGCATCTGTCAAGAAAGGATGGAACAAGACGGAATTGAAAAGAGTCTCTACAAATCCCAGGAAGGGAAGACATGAGTGATGACCTAAAATACAATGAATATGAGAAATAAGACTTTGAATGCTACTGAATTATTGATAAAACACTAAGGCGATCTCTAATTATATATTGTAGTCACGCCTAGGTATGGAAACCAGACTGTAGCACACTGAGGAGCAAATGATAGCAGGGAAAGAGAACAATACATAAGACAGAGCCATAGTTACATAGCACTTGATCATAGAAGAAAATAAAAAATAGAATGACAGCTCAGGGGCTACCAAAGTCCAACGAAAAGAGAGCTCGTTGTTGTTGTTTTTGTAGAACATGACACTCTGAGTCGTATATTTCTAGGTGAAGTCAAAGACAGCATGTGTGCACCCTGAAGTTTCGGAGACAGAGAGCAGGCCAAGTCTTGGAGGAGTTATGAGGGATGGCTAGAAACACAGGTACAGGCAGAGAAGACAGGTTCTGTAATTGGCTGCGGTTTCCAGAAATAATGCAATGCAGATAAAATCTGGAATGAAATGAAGTTAATTTGTTCATGGTTTGCGAGGCTTTAACTATGTTGCCTCTGTCAACTAAAATCATATTTCCTGTTAAAGAAGAGTCATGAATTGAGTATTCTTCTCTAAGAAGATTATTATTTCTACCCTATTTCCTTTTCTTTCCTTTTTACCAGTAGAAGAAACAAAAAAAGCCAGCTCAGGAATTCACGTAGCAAAGTTATTATCTCCAACCATGTTAGAATATGCTATAAATATTTAAGACAGCTTTATTTATATTGATTCATATTTATATTCATTTACATTATATATATCCGTTTGCTATATTAAAATTTTAAATATACATAAATACATAGGTATATATTTGCATATGTAAATGTAGATATATATGTAAATCATTTTGGCCACCGTGAAAACAAAGGAGAAACCGTACTAATTGAACCCCACCCCCCCAAAAAAAGAAAAGAAAACCCCAGGTTTAATTAACAAAGTAATGGTAGTTGTTAAATATTAGTTAAAATATATGTCCTAAAGCTATGTCCTAAAATCTTTATTTTTCAATTACGTGCAAAACACAGTATGTACAGTACCAGTTAAGCCATCTGTCTTTCATGTATGTTTTTGGTCTTTTTTCTTTCTTTTTTGTTCAAGAAATATTCTAAGACCTTCCTACTCCATATGTGTTCTATGGAACTGAAATTTCAGTATATTCTGGAAACTTGTTAGAAAAGCAGGAGTCTTAGTCTCTACGGTAAACCTATGGATTCAGTATCTGCATTTCAACAGGATCTCTAGGTGGTTTATATAACCATTCGCCCCTTCAAACTGAGAAGCTCTGTTTAAAAATAAAACACTCATTATTTATGGCAATAGTAGTACATTTTGCCTATATGGCAAAAATAGAAGGAAAGCCAACTGAGCCTTGTGTAGTCTTCTTCATGTAGATTTAGTAAGATTTATGATATCTAAAGTTGTCACATTAATGTGATAATGTAATAGTTTAGTTATGATTTTGATATAGAAATTGTGTTACTCCATTTTAACTCTATATCAAGTACACATTCAAAAAATTGCCCCTTTGTGAACACTTCATTTTGAAATAAAATTTGAAATTATCATCACTGGATATGTTCAAATCTTTCTTTACAAATCTAATCTTCCTGTAATTAAATATTAGAAAATAGATTTTTAAAATGCTGAGAAATAGAATGAGTTAACATATGAAACATTTGATGAATGAGGATCTACTCGAGGATATCGCACAATCTTTAATTTGTGCAATATCTAATTTGTACAAGTGTAGTCAAAGAGGTTTGTTAAAGCAATGCATTAATTCTCCTGACTCTACAAGATCTTGCGGTTTTAAAAAGATAGAAAATGACTCCTGCCAGAAATAGTTTGAGAACTATATTAGTCACGTTTTGCTAAATAATAAACAATGTCAAAATCTCAGCAGCTAACAATAATCATATATTTTCATGTCTCTAGAGTGCAGGCTGGCTACTGTTCCATAAAGCGTCCATTGATTGAAGCTGGGTTGGGCTGGGTCAGGCCAGGCTCCAGTCTTCCTCTTGGGTTCAGGTCCCCTCCATCTGTCTTCATTCTGGGACAGAATAGGCTGAAACAGCTATTGTTGAATGCCTTTTTTATGTGGGGTTGCAAGAGCATGGGAATTAATGTGGAAACACAGGATGCTTCTTGGGGCTTCTGTTGCAATCTGCATACTGTTACTTGTATCCCTGTTCCATTGACCAAAACACTCCATTTCACTCATCAGACTCAACGGACCAGGAAAGTATACCCCACCCACAAGAAAAGGCACCATAAAGTCACATGACAAAATGTGGACACATAATTCCAACACATGGAGGAAGGGATCCAATATGTCCTGGAATAATGAGCTTAAAACTTTCAGTGTTTTTGACCTAACTTATGGGTCCTGCCTGACTGTAGCTTTTTGAAAGCAGGATCAGAATGTAGACATTGAGTCCCAACGTGTCCTAGATCCTTCAGAAAGAAGGGATTAAATTTGTTAGGCTGAATGCATCTGAGAAACAAACTTAGAAATAAATGGCTTGGTCAATTCTTAAAACAACCAAGATTGGAACATTAGGTTTAAAACTTCCAAGTTTAATCTTCAGGCTGAGTAATCATCGACCGTACAAAGTGGTCCCCAATCCTTTTTTCTTTTATTGCCATATTCTCCATAACCATTTTATGTGTGCAAAGTGTTTTTTCTTGATTATATTATTTATTATTCTGAGAATATGTATCAATTTACTCACCTATATAACATGAGCAAATTACAACTACAACCTCTTTACATCTCACTGGGGTATTGGCAGGATTAAACAAGATTATGTAAGTAAGAATTTAATATAGTGCCATGTACAGGATAAATGCTCAAAATATATCAATTTCTCCTCCTTCTCCAAAGTTTATGTTTTAACAATACTTTTGATGGAATGGTAAAGTACTTGCTCATTAGATTTTGGTATTATGTCTGTCTACCTTGTAGATAGCCTTTATATTTTCAAGTTGGAAGAGACTTTATCTAATTTGAATATATCATTTTACAGATGGAGAAATTTATAACAAAAAATAACAGGGTATTGCTTAAAATCATGTAGAAGATAAGCATCAGCATTAGGATGAAACTGCCAGTTCAGTGTGTTCTTTTTACCAGTAATGTGGGAAGTACATTTATGTTGCCAACATCACTTCTCAAGCTCATCCCGAAGGTGCATAAAGGATGTGCCTGATTCTCTAAGACTTTCATTTCCTATTCCCCAAATGCACACTGGTGGAAGTACACCCATTGCACACCCTGACCTTGTGGCACCCTTTATGGGTTCTCCTCTTTCTTACAGGGCAGTGAAGGAATCTGAGTTTTTTACTAGGTTTGGATGTTTGTAAATCACCATTTCTGATCAATCTACAAATATAGACTAACAGAATAATAGAAAAAGTCGATCCTCCTTCCTCAGAGTGGGGTCTCAGGCCTGGGTGTAGTAGGGGTATGTGTGACTATGCATTACCTAACCTCTCATATTTTGCTTAATCATGGAAACAAACTGAAAAAATTTGCTTGTTGGCAGCAATAAAAGGACTTGAAGTTTGATGGGTTTACTTTTTTTTTTTAATTCCTCTTTATCTTTGTTTAAATAAATGGAATACATCTGTTTGGCAAATATTCTTGAAGCCGTCTCTCTTAAATATCAGTTCAACCTGAGCATTCATTTGCCTTAAGGGATTTATAATCATGAAACATCCTTTTGTAACTTAATATTTTAAAATTACAGGTATTTTTTGATTCTCCTGATGTTCCTTTGAGTTCTTCTTTTAGATCATCCATACGACTAAACATGTGTTCACTTCCCAAGAATGGCAATTTAGAATGGAATATTGCATACATGACAGTGATTTAAATCAAAGAAATCTCAGAGTAAAATCTATTTAATCTTATAACAATGTTGGTTAATGGAAATTGATTTTCAAATACTTAAAACCCCAAAATTTTAGAAGATTGCCTGCAGTTACTTGTCAGAATCAATGCGTTGGGGAAGATCCATACCAGAATGTTATCTTTATATAGGATTTATAGAATCACATTTGTACAGCATCAATTACGATAATATTTATTTTTTATAAGACAGAAACATTCGAACAGTTGCTCTTACAGAATATATATATATATATATATATATTCCAGAAGGAGTACCATGCCTCATCTCTTCACTGCTTTGACAATGATCATAGCAAGGCAGTTGGTATAGAAAATTTAGGAGGTCTGAAATTTAGGGTACGTAATTGTCCCTACTTTTATGAATTTTGTAGTTTAGGAAGTAGCATTGCTTTCGCTTTTTCTGTAAGTAAGGTCAGTAAGATATAGGTGATGTGTAATAAAAGCAAGGATAAAAATGGCCCTTTGTTTCCTGGTATGGAGACTTTGTATGGAGACATGGGGCATTTATCAGCTCTGTCTTGCTTTTAATTTTAACTTCCTCCCGCATATGGTAGATGACATTCGCCGCTCCTTTCAACTTGCCATGTATGAAGAAGACAATCACTCCTGGACCCCACACAGTGGATGGGACTCAGAGTGATGGTTCTAAATGCGCATTTATCAGTTTGACATCAAAGAAAGGGAATGCAAAGGGATGGATTGACTAGAGCAGAACACAAAACGCGTGTGTGAACGTGTGTGCATGTGTGTGGGGGTGTGCGCGTGGGTATGGCGAACTAGAAAAAATTTCTAACTCCAAAAAGAAAAAAGGTTAAAATGAAACAGAGCTATTTGAGTGATTTCGTTGGCTAAATGCTTTCCTGTGGGAGGGAGAAAAACAGCAAGAATGAAGGCGGAGCCTGGCATGCTTGCCTGGTTCTGACTCGGGCCTCCAGAAAAAGCTAAAATCCCTCAAGGCTCAACCTACACTTGACTCCTTGGCCCTGTCCAGCCGCAATCTTAATCAGCCATGGCTCCTCTGGCTTCCCTTTCTGGATGTCAGCACACTTCGATTCCTCCAGATAGACTGCATATTGGATTTGAGGATCTCCTGTATCTGCTCTTGTGGGATTAGTGCCTCTACAGCACCCTACACCACGCACACGGACTCGCCTGCCCCAAATGAGTCTCAATAAAACACCCATTCTCTTTCTTCCACAAGAGATCAAGTCACACTCAGAAGCTTTGCAACTTTAGCCAGAGCACACACACACACACACACACACACACACACACACACACAGTGCATTCCCGTGTGCCCTGCACCTCCTCCCCGGCTCTATCTCACCTCACCTACACGTTTTCTGGCTCTGTGCTCCGCGCTCTAGCCAGCCTGGAACTTTAGGCATAACATTCTTTTTTTATGCATAACATTCTTTTTTCACAACATCACACCTTATCCCAGCATGTCCTGCCCCTCCTTACCCAAGAACCCCCACCAGACATAAGTGTGTCTGATGAGCCCTGAGCAAGCTTTTCTTTGTCTGAGCTATTTTTACTGACGGAAGGAAGAAATCTGACTTCTCACCTCCAGCACACACACACACACACACACACACACACACACACACACACATACCCCTGCTGTTCTCCATCAGACAGACTCCCATTCAAACTATAAAACATGGCACAAATTTTGCTCCTAACTGGATCAGTCACCCTAAGCCATTGCCGAATATCCCAATAGAATTACTTCTTCCTTTCTCTGTAGTTTTCTACTATTTTGTTCCTACCATTAACACAACATTTATAAGCATTTATCCACCTCTATATTTCTACATACTTTGTTATAAGGAAGAAATCATACTTATTTTTTAAAGGATTTTCTTTATTCCAGCAAGAGAGAAAGAGCAGAAGGATGAGTAGAGGGAAAGGGTCAAGTAGACTCCATGCTCAGTGTGGAGCCCGATGCGGGGCTCAATCTCATGACCCTCAGACCACGACCTGAGCCTAAACCGAGAATCGGATGCTCAGCCAACTGAGCCACCCATGCACCCAAGAAATTATAATACTTATTTTTTTAAAGATTTTATTTTATTTTTTTTAAGATTTTATTTATTTATTCATGAGAGACACACACACACACACAGAGAGAGAGAGAGAGAGAGAGAGAGAGGCAGAGACACAGGCAGGGGGAAGAGCAGGCTCCATGCAGGGAGCTCGACATGAGACTTGATCCCAGGACTCCAGGATGACACCCTGGGCCAAAGGCGGCGCTAAACCACTGGGCCACCCGGTCTGCCCAATTATAATACTTATTAATAATTATTATAAATAGGAGATAGGAGATTTGATAAACACTGTTGAAATGATTGATTTGCCTCTTCCGTAAACCTGTATTTCAGCAAAGTTTTTTTTTTTTTTTTTATTTCAGCAAAGTTTAAACTTCAACTACTTCAAGTTTGAGTGTCTATGTTTTTTTAGCATAGTGCTTCAGGTCACATTATACAGTTAATAAAGCGTCAATTCTGATTTTATACTATCAATCCTAGCTCCTATTGTTCTGAGACTTTTGCTTCTTTAGAGCTTCAAAGACAAAAGTATTTGCTCTCTTATTTTGTCTACTGCTTTTAATAGTTTCAGAATCCTAGCCTCTGTATATGTCTCTCCAGAGTTTTCTATAACTAAAGGTAAAGGTGTATCTTCCCTTACATTTAAGTGTTATAATGGCTAGGGATCCCTGGGTGGCGCAGTGGTTTAGCGCCTGCCTTTGGCCCAGGGCGCGATCCTGGAGACCCGGGATCGAATCCCACATCGGGCTCCCGGTGCATGGAGCCTGCTTCTCCCTCTGCCTGTGTCTCTGCCTCTCTCTCTCTGTGTGTGACTATCATAAATAAATAAAAATTAAAAAAAAAATTAAAAAAAAAGTGTTATAATGGCTAACTTTTCCTCTCAACTATCAAGGAAAAAGAGGAGAAGTTGAGGGAGGAAATATAAATCAACTTTTATTTCCCTTTATTCATAACCAGGTTCTTAATTAATCCTGAGCTCTCTTTAGTGTTTTCTTTTTTTTTTCTTTCTTTCTTTTTTTTTTTTTTATTTACTTGTTTTCTTATGAATCAATCCCGTATGAAGCATCCCTTTCCTGCGGAAATTCCTTGCTCAATTTTTACCACCTTCCATCTAAAACCTCACGCTTCACTTTTAATATTCTGGCCTTCCAGTTTCATTGTGTGCTCTCCGATTTTAGGACTTATTTTTCTGTTTGAACTGTCTATAAATCTATGTATCTATGTATCTAGCTAGCGATCTTCAACACCATTTCCCTGCTTGATATTTTGATATTTACTCACGTTTAGTCTTCCATCACAGCTCAGTTTATTGTACATTGTCTAAGTCGGCTTTGGCTGCATGAGGTGCCTACTTTTGACAGTATCCTGCAATGCGTAATACTAAAAGCAGAATCAGACTTACAGAGAACAAACTGATGGTTGCCAGAGGCAAGAGGGTGAGATGTAGGCAAAATGGATAAAGGGGAGTGGGAGGTGCAGCTCCCAGTTACAGAGCGAATAAGTCACAGGAATAAAAGCCACAGCTTAGGGACCATAATCGATAATATTGTGACAGTGTCATCTGGTGACGATGGGAGCAGTCTTGTGAGCAGAGCTTAACACATAGAAAAGTTGAACCGCTCTGCTGTACGCCTGAAATTAATGTAACATCCTGTGTCAACGATCCTCAAATAAGAACGATTATTTTGGTTTGTTTTTTGTTTTTAAGATTTTATTCATTTATTCATGAGAGGCACAGAGAGAGAGGCAGGGACACAGGCAGAGGGAGAAGCAGGCTCCCTGCGGGAGCTCGATGCAGGACTCGATCTTGGGACCCCGGGGTCATGCCCTGGGCCAGAGGCAGACACTTAACCGCTGAGCCACCCAGGGATCCCAAGAACGATTATTTTGAAGGAAGTTGTGAACATCTTCTCTTCTCCTTTGTGCCACAGATCAAAAGGGGATAGTTTTCAACTCACTTGGTCACCTCACCTTGTGAACGCGAAGCTACTTACCTCCATCTGTAACCATGACCTAGAGGAAGTCGCCTCTGATTTTGCATAAAATATTTGCCCTTCAAAATATTGATGGTAAGCCAGATCAGATACTCTTGAGTTAATCGGACAGAGCCTTAACAAAGGACTAACACTTGGGACAAAATTAAAGATTTGTGTGTTTGGTCAGAGGCTCACAAACACACATTGCACGTATCGATAACTCCAAATTCTGACTTCCACGTGAGCACATCAGTGCATTCTGAATGCATTTCGAATGATTTGGGAGTTGCTATGAAGGCAATTCAAAAAATTATTGTACAAATCGCATCTAAGAAGTACTTCTAACAGGAAAGATGCCACAAGCTGGGTCAGTCCCAGGGGTGCTGTTCTGATGTCCGTCACCAAACAGTGGGCCAGGTGTTTGTGGAGGTGCTGTTGCCCCCCAGCAAAGTATTGCCCTGCTGCTACTCCCCACGCAGCCTCCCGTGCTGCTGCACCCATCAGCAAATGCTTTTCTTTTTCCTTGCGTGACCTCCCTCTTTGACACTCAAACCCGAGTATCTTGCAATGTTGCCGAGCATGTTCTGAACTTGACAAGTACGTTTGGGCCTCTCTGATATGCGGCCGTGGTGACATTGAAATGTAGCCTGATCTTCCTGGACTAGTTTCCCCGAGGTCTTAGAAATGACATTAAACAACAGGAACAACGGGTGGTGAACTATTCTTGAAGGATTTTTTTTTTTTTTTTCTGACACTGGTCCAGATTTTTCCTCTGCCTCATTTACCAGACACACACCTTTTGAGCCTCCAGGATTGTTATTAGGGCACCTTGCTGTTTGTAGGACATTTGGCTTCTGTGTTTTAATACCTGAGCAAATGTTCAACGTGAACCAACCCTTTTATTTCCCTTAGGGAAGTTTTATCCTTTAAAGTGTTTCCAGTTTTCATTTCAGAATATCAAAACAATATTCATTATATAATTCTGCTTGAAAATGAGTAAGACAATGTACGTTGAGGTTTAAACCTAGATTTATCCTCGACGTTCCATAAAAGTATCAAGTTACATTTCTACTATAATAAAGAAAAAAATATTTAACTTCCCTTTCACCAGAATCAGTGCAAACTGGATATTTATTTTCTGCTGCATTAGAGTAAAGTGATGTTTGTAGAAATACACTTGCTTTCCTTGGACAAAATTCTTCTAGGTCGATTCTGGGGAGAGTGTTCTAGGGCCAAGTTTTTAATTTATATATATCAAACCCAGTAAAAAGTTTTAAAGGTTTCAGCTATGCATAAACTTTTATAATTTTGCTTTTCTAGGCAATGTTAAAGACATGCTCCCTAGAACACAACAGAATGCAATTTTGGAAGCAAATAGATAATAAGTTTGATATTTACTCAAATGTGAATTAAGTCAAAGCTCTTTAATGAATGTGTGGAGAAGTTCTCCATTTTTATTTTATTTAGCTTGCACACCGATTCTGATAAGGAATAATTCTTTTCTTACAGTCAGCCTGTGATTAGATAACTTCTCATTTTGCATTAATATCTCACTTCCTAGAAATTTTCTATTAAAGAGACTTGCCTAACAACACATTGTTTACTAGCCTTATTCTCTTATGCATATCCCATACCCTTCCTTAATTTTGCCTAAGAACAGAGCTTGAAGTTGAAGATAATTTATTTTTTGTCTTGGTGGTACAAGATCAACCTACCCTGTCACAATATTCCAATCTATCTCATTCCAAGAAGATAAAGAAACATCCTGTGAATTTGTTAAGAATTCAAGTGTCTGGACAAGCATAGGTTTAAGTCTTTTCAGGGCTGTTATACACAGACACAGGTCACAAAGGACAGTATGGTAGAAATTTCAAGAATATACGTGTAGGGGAGCCAGAGCCTCCGGGTTCTAGTCCCAGCTCCTTAACCGACAGCTACATAATCTTAGCTAAATTACTTTAGCTAAAAGTTGGTAGCACCACTTTTTCACCTGTAAAATGGGAATGATAATAAGGCTTCCCCACACAAAGTAAACACTCACCAATATTACTATTAACTTTACTATCGTCAATACTATAATTTAGGTATTTTTACCACAGTCAAGATAGAAGAAAAAGTTCAGGAGGCAGAAGAAAAATGCAAAATGGAATTTGAAATTGTTTACCGGCAATAAAGGAAAGCAAAAATACTCAGAAAGCTGAGCGTAGGATTTGGACAACATAGGTCATTGTAAAAATAAATAAATAAATAAATAAATAAATAAATAAATAAATAAACAAACAAATAAATAAAATTCATTTGTCACCTAAAGAAGGCCCTTGAGGTCTCTCTGTAAAATATAAGAATTCAAAAGGTAAATAAAGATTAAATTAGAGTCCAAAGTAAAGCCATTGAACTTGGATTGTTGGGTATTGCCAAGCCACATAAGCATCTTCATAAGATAGACAATATAGAGATTTCAATTTCTCAGGAAAAATTTTCATTCCTCTTAGTGTGTTTAGGATATCAAACATTACAAATCCGTTTTTGGTCCAAAGGTAGGAGATCCCAGGCTGTCTCTGAGTCCGGCAAATATGTTTGCACTATATCATATTACTTTTTAAATAATCATCGAAACAAAAAGGTTGGCTTTGAGTATAAATTCACTCCACCTTTAGCAATGAAATGCTTCAACATTTGAAACTATACAAAGGTAAGTAATGTTGCTTACAGATGGTATATGGATTAAAATGCATATCATCACTGGTATACACATATTTAATTTCAGGCTACCCTGTAATAATAATAATAATAATAATAATAATAATAATAATAACCAGCATATTTATTGAAGTTCATTAAATGCACTATGACTATCACCGACATGATGACTGGCAGTCCCCGTGCTGTCGTTCTCCATCTGATCCTATTCAGCATGAAAGCAGTTTCAAGTCACATCCTGGCAAAAACTCCCCTTTTAAAATATACCACTTTTGACAACATTCAGTTTGATCGATTTTTTCTTTCTCTTGTCTTCAATAAGGCTTGGCTAACTCTTTTTCACCCTGATTTGTTTTTACTGTGAAATGATGAACAGATTGGTTCTGACCAAACACTCAGGTCAAGAAAATTATATTCAGTAGTCTGTCTGAGTCTTGCTTAGGGCTGTCACCTGGAATTTTGGTAAAGGGGACAAAAAGAAAATGAAATTATGTTTATGAATATCTCAAACATTGAAGATTTTATTTAAGGATATTGTTAGTACATTTCTTATTTTTTTAAGTCATTGAAAGTATTTATAAAGACAGTGCATTATTTAACTACATGGGATAGGTAAACCTAGAAATACATATACATGCTTTTCATCTGCAATAAATTTAATTGTCCTGACCTTTGATGTGTATAGAACTGCATTTTAAAACTGTGATTTAAGGAAATAATGAGTGTCTTTTTTTAAAGATTTTTTTCTTTTATTTCATAGAAAGTGAGAGAGAGAGAAAGAGAGAGAGAGAGCACAAGCAAAGGCAGGGGGAAGGGCAGAGGGGGAGGTAGAGGCTCCCCTGTGAGCATGGAGCCTGGCAGGAGGCTCCATCCCAGGGCCCTGGGATCATGACCTGAGCCAAAGACAGATGCTCAACCAACTGAGCTACCCAGGGGCCCCAAGATCAGTGTCTTTATTAGGTCTTTGTATTTAATGGTAATGAGATAGTATAGAGTGAGGAAAGATTTCAATTTAGACAAATTTGGTATAGTAAGGCTAATTGTCACATTTTAAATAAGACTTTTGATATCATAGTCTAAAACTTTTACATATTTTGCTTTTTTAAATAATTTACAAAATTCTTTAACATTTCTTGCCTCATATCAATTGAACAGTAATCATATGAGAAACAGAACACTGTTTAGCCACATTCTGTTGAGAAGAAAAATGTCAATGAAATTAGCAAGTCACTGAAGGTCACTCCTGTACTATTGAAGCCTGAATCTCCATATCAAGCTAGGTCTGTCTTCAAGACTGCAGACAAATCCACATGAACAGGTGGATTCTGCTATGTATCTCATGGCATAAATTGTAGGAAACAACAAAAACTTCCTTATAAACAAATTTCTTTATTGGTTATAAGGAAGTCATTATACAAGTTTAAAGTAAATTTCAATTAGCATTTTATTATTAAATAAGAATTTGTATATGCTTCTCTTACATATGGAATTACCAGTGAATGGAAAACATGATTTATAGTATAAAATGTGGGCAGCACGGGTGGCTCAGTGGCTTAGCTGCCTTCAGCCCAGGGCCTGATCCTGGAGACCTGGGATCGAGTCCCGCGTCGGGCTCCCTGCATGGGGCCTGCTTCTCCCTCTGCCTGGATCTCTGCCCCCCCCCTCTCTGTGTCTCTCATGAATAAATAAATAAATGATCTTAAAAAAATAGTCATTATATTATAAAATGAACTTCTCATCTTGATCTCCATGACCATGAAACTGGCAAATGAAACTTGAAAAGAGATCCGAATTTCTGGGTTTAAGTCAACTTCATGGTGGGTCAGCTGGGCAGCTCAGTGGTTGAGCTTTTGCCTTTGGCTCAGGGCGTGACCCTGGGGTCCCAGGATCGAGTCCCACGTCGGGCTCCTTGTATGGAGCCTGCTTCTCCCTCTGCCTGGGTCTCTGCCTCTCTCTCTGTGTCTCTCGTGAATAAATAAATAAAAGCTTTAAAAAAATTTTTTTTTTAATCAACTAATGGAGCTTCAGAGGCAGATAGAGCTCTGATTCTTTAGGCTTGCCAACCCAATATGATGTTGTTTTAATCCACTTTATTTGGATTTTAAAACTTAATGATTTTTTTTTTAATTCAAAGAGTTAACAGTTGAGATCTACAGGTATTTTCCTGATGTCTGAATGAGTGACTATGTTGGATATATGCATGTATAAAATATTCCTCTCAAAATAGGTAACTTTTTTTCAAAAAGTTGATAAATCTCCCTAAGTATCTTTGCACTATTATACAACAATTTATGTCTAGTCAATCAATGTCTGCTTTCATCAATACAAAAGAAACATGAAAAAAATTCCTCCCCCTCTCCTCTTCACCTTGAAACACTCACAAAGGGAAATGTCAGGATGAGGACTTGTTGCTCCATCAACATTGACTAACTCAATATGGAAGCACCAATACCAATTCTATCTAACTGTCTAATAGAATCTTCAGACAGAACCTAATTAGCTGCATCTGAAAAACCCAAAGGAAAGCAGCATTGAGTAAAGAATGTTATTTGGTCTATGTCTACACAAAATTACCAAGTTTAAAGCAATCCTGAAAAAAAACCCAAATGGTCCTGGAATTCTATCAAAGCTATGATTCCATTATTAGGTTATTTTCTGGACAACACCCTTCTTATGAATTCAAGAAATACATTCACATGCACGCAGAGGTGCACATGTGCACACACACAAACAAGTCACAAATATGTTAACATCTCCAAAAGCTCTTCACCCCACAAAGAGCTAAGTTAGTTTACCTTTAGTCTCTTGATGTCTTTCCAGGGCTCTCTCACACGGCTACAGCAACCATTACTTACTGACCCTTTGGAGTGGCCAGTCATGCTGTTTCATGGGAAGAGACTTTGATGGTACCTCCTCAGAGAATGTCCAAATGAATGGGTTGAATGGTGAAAACGGTAAGCATCAAGGCAATCTGATAAGTGAATTACTTAGGAACAGATTCTATGACATCTATTACTCAGAGGATTATAGAGCAAGAAGGGCCACAGCAATAGTATTGTCTATCGTCCATTGTTTTAAAGATAAGAAAGCTAAAAAATTCAGTACAATTCAATGCTTCTTTTTTTCTTAAATTATATAAGTTAACTTGTCTACGGGTATTGAGTGACATAGAACAAAACTTCATTTTGACCTTTACTTGCAAGGGCTACCCATCAACTGATCGAGCTCATACATGTCACCTCTCTATAGGAAAAACTCAATCCCCTTACATGTCATAAAAGTACTTCCTCAAATGATTTTACCAGTCTCATCTCTCATCATTGGATACCATCCAAAATATTCTCTGCACCCATGGAGAACACTTCATACTTTTGAAACACAGTTCTTTCATTTGTATATTTTACAGAGTCTGCTCCTCTACTTAAATTGCTGAATCTGGGCCTTTCTACATCCCACCTCCTCTGTAAAACTTATTCCAACCCTAAAAGCTGTGGTATTTGTTTGCTATTCCACTTCCAAAAAGCCTGGAACAAATCTTTATTACAGCATGAATCACACCGAAATGGGATAAACCGTCCCTTGTTTGTCTTTTTCATTTAACCAGAGATTTTTGAGAGTAGGACCACTCATGTTTATATCCTGAGCGTCCAGCCTACTTCTTGACACATATTAGGCCTTCACTGATGCTTGTAGAACCAATAAATAAATAAGAAGTCAAATCCATGTGTTTATAATATAAACCTGGAAAGCTTCCTCCGCTACATCATGCTGACTTGGTTAATCCTAAAATCCTATCTCTTGGTTTCTGGGTGTCTTTCCAATGCCAGCCAGAACTGTGCACGAGGCCAATTCAGCCTCAATTTAAACTTCCATTTAACTCAAATGGCATGAATCCAAGCCTTCATCCACTTCAGTTGGAAAGTTTGGTTTGAATTAAAATGGCCTCCTTTATTCATTCATTTATTCAATGCACACTTCAGTTCCTACTAAGCTCATCTGAGACAGGAGCAGCTGTCTCAGTGGCGCTTTCTATCCCAGTTCCATTGCTTTGTTCCATAAACACAAAGCTTTAGAGAGTTACTGTTGGGCATTCCAGACAAGCCAGTTTGGCTCTCACCATTTTTTCAAATAGTTACTCCTTTTGCACATTTAGTAGTCTACTGTAACAACAGCCTAAAATCCAGGCTGTACTTTTTCCTGTGGGCTACATTTACTCAATTCTCCCAAGTTTCATAGCTTAGGTCTATTTTCCATAACTTCAGGGGAACAAATCACTAAATTGTAGAATGTCAACTAATATGTAGTATTAGTTAACTAATACTTGCTCTTTCTAATTTTAAGATAGGCTCATTTGACCAAGTCCTCTTCAGTATTCTGATGGAATGACAGGATTTTCTGTTCCAGGGAGTACATTGCATCTCTGTACATTTTTAAATAACTAGATGTGTTGTGGATAGAGTGTTTTTCTTGCCCGTATGTCATTGGAACCTAATCCAGAGAAAATCCAGATTTATAATCCCTTTATTCCAAGGAACTGAAAAAATTCAAAGGAAATAGTAGAACAAGCAGACAGAACTCATTACATGAGGAAATTAATAGTCAGAGCTAATTTTCTAGCAGAAATCAGAATTTTAAAAAATAGTGGACATATGGCTTACAGACATATGGCATAGCATTTTGAATAGACAACCTAGATAAGGAAAAGAAGAATTATTTCAGCTCTCAGGTCTCAGGATATTGTCTCTTCAATTTCAATGAATATACACATACAGGAGCAAGAGACTTAAATTATTTATCTTTTTAACTGCTTATGATGAAATAGTTTTGCATGGCAGATTTTGATCAGTCTTTCCTCAAACTATTCATTTCAAATGTGGATAGTATTTTATACTGAACCTGGCAAAAAAAATCAATCAATCAATCCATCAATCAATAAGAAGTAACTTGGACTTTCTCCTTGGGTAACAGGCTGTAAGCCAGCTGCTTCTCCGAGGCCCTATTTCAAGGTCTTCTGATAAGCAGGAGGAGATCCATCTTTACAGGTTACCAATAGTTGTGCCTTCCTACCTGGAACTATCTGAAAATAATAGATTTTATCAAGTGTAAAGTGGCAATTTTTCCTTTTGATAAGAAATCTCAGAATGTATTCAGACTTGAGGCTCGCCCAAAAATAAACTTAATCACACTCTCATAGTGAAAACAACTGCTTCCTAAAGATCCACATGCAAGTAATAAGGTAAATGAACCATCCGCACTATGGTAGTGGGAATTCTTACCAAACAAAAGTAGTTTTGAACTCATAATCAGAGCACTTTACACTGTTAGGACTCTTGGTTCTTTGGTATCCAGAAATTAAGCCTGATAGAATCACTGATAAGAAATGTATAATGAGAGGCACCTGGGGGGCTCAGTGATTGAGCATCTGCCTTCAGCTCAGGGCGAGACCCCGGGGTCCCAGGATAGAGTCCCACATGGGGCTCCCTGCAGGGAGCTTGCTTCTTTCTGCTTGTGTCTCTGCCTCTCTCTCTGGATCTCTCAGGAATAAATAAACAAAATCTTTAAAAAAAAGAAAAGAAATTTATGTTTATTGAGTGTAGCAGTTTTATCACAGTCAAATCACTTAAGACTTGTAATGGGGTTCTATTTGCCCCTTCCCCAAAGACACATTGAATACATTCTTAAATTTCTACCTTTCCTCTTCCAGAATCCCTTCTTTCCACCATTTCTGCCTAAGGTCCACTTAGAACTCAAAACACAAAACTGCTTCCCTCTTTGCACTGAAAACATAACATTTTTAAGAGATATTTCTCTTTCTAAACACTTAAGGATACTTATTCTCCCTTAAATTATTCATGCTCTTTACAGACCCTGTTGCCCTAAATATATATCAAACTCTGTTTTATTCCTCTTTATATGCACAGTCCTCAGAACAGAGTTCTACACACAGTAGATGATTATGAAAAATATGCTTTCAGCAATTCCACTTGCAGACATTATTATATGATGATTTACAGCAGAATTCAGAGATCCAATTTCCTAACTTTGAAACCTGGTACCATTGTTTATTCATTGTGTGACTCTGGACAAATTCCTTACTTGTCATGTACCTGGGTTTCCCCATCTAAAAAATGGATATGATACTCATAGAACCCTCTAAGAGTTGGTGTGAAAATTAAATGAGCTACCACATATACATGCCTAGCACAAAGTGAATATAAGTGTTAGAAATTACTAAACAAAGGATCAGCTTCTACGTGAAGCTCTGATATGTGTCAAACACTGCACTGCGTGCTTTAGATGAGTTATCTCATATAATTTCCAATAAAAAAATATGCTGAGATAGATAACATCATTATTCTAAAGATAAAAAAGTTGATGAACTAATTACACAAAGAATAGGGGAGGGAATACTACAACTGGGATGGAGGCCACATATATTTGACCACAAAGTGCAGACCCTTTGGTCTATAACACTGCTACTTAGGAGTGTATATTGGGTGCCGAGGTTGAAATTCCACAGCAGCTTTTACATGTATCATTATATGTGATCTTCATAAGGACTCTTGCACAGCCAGAGGTATTATTTTCCTTTGTCTTACCAGCAAGAAGTCTAACGTTCATGAAAACTAGTTTTTAAGTTCAAGACTCTAATAATATACTTCAGAGATGAGATTATGAACTCTCAACCCCTAAGTCAGTGCTCTTTCTGCCACATGAGGTGTGATGAGGGCTCTCCTCTTGGTACATCATCTGCGGACACTGTTCTATTGTTTATTTCATGAGAGTGAGCAGCTTACATGTCCCTTGAGAATATGAGCGTGTTTCACCTGCATCGTGCAATGCCCCCAACGATCACTGATTTTCTTCCCTTAGACCCCAAGGAACCAAACTTTTCCTACAGTGTTCTGTTTTGCTGTTCTAGAGCTCAACTTCTGGCAGATATTCTATGACTTGCCGGTCACCATTTTAAAAGCCTGTCACAAGCTTTTGTGAATCATAATAGACCTAAAACATTTGTGCAAGAGTGGTCATCTACGTCTCCGTTCTTGCACACACTGCTGGTTTTGTAGCCACACCACATTCTCAGAGTTGCATTTACTTGGCAACCCTATCAAGC